>NC_138838.1:10132517-10360682 GCF_965183815.1 Platalea leucorodia | reverse complement strand
AACCTATTTAGACAGGTAACTTTTCCCATTGATTTGTACTGTCTTGTTCTAAATGTTCAGGTTGGGTGATTCTGAGAGCACTGAATCGGAAATGTTAAAGAACTGAAAAAGTCTGCATTATCTATCAGAGCCTGTTTAGCTGCTTTGAATCATGAGTTCATGCTTTCTTTGCTCTGTATGTTGGTAGGATTTCAATATATCTGCATATCCAATACAGTTGTCAAATGCCCAAACGTCACAGGAGATGCTGAATAAATCCAAGTAATGGAGGGCATCTGCAGTGTAACTCAAAAATGCTGAGGGACATGAGCCTTCTTTAGTTTATGGGTTATTTAGGAAAGTGAGAGGAATGGAAATGGCGCTGTAATTATATACAAGTGAACATAGGGTATTTTCAGCCTTAAGTGGCCCAGGGGAAATATTAGGGATGTTCCTTGCTTAAAAAATGAACTTGGGATGATTGTGACTAAGACAGGTGTTTACAGCAAATGATCTGCCTATTTATACGCTGTCTCTCCTACAGGTTCAAACCGAAGTCCCCGGCTCTCCAATCTTTGTAATGCGACTAGCCAAACAGTCCCGCCACTTGGAGGTGCAGATCCTGGCAGATCAGTATGGCAACGCCATCTCCCTCTTTGGCCGGGATTGCTCCGTGCAGCGCAGGCACCAGAAGATTATTGAGGAAGCACCTGCTTCTATCGCCACTTCGGTGGTGTTTGAGCACATGGAACAGGTGAGAGTGGCTCTGCAAGTTTTCTTTTCCTTGTGAGACTCCAGAAACAAGCAGGCTATTTTTTTTTTTTTGACGTCACCAAGAGTTTTGCATTGTTGAATCTTTTAAAGGAGCAATATAGGGTTGCGTGTCTTAAACTGCTTAGTGTGGGCACCCACTCAGATTTCCAAAACTAACTAAGTCCATCATGTGCTGACAAGCAGCTGTAGAGCTCCCTTCAAAAATGCATGCACCCCAAACATAGGAGGGAAGTGTGTTTTAAATGTATATTGTCATATTAAAAGCAAGCTGCAGGAGCTGTATGAATTGTCTGATGCTGAGTATTATAAATATTTGCGTCAAACTCTGCCTTCTGTAAATTGTAAATGAAGCATCCTGGACATCAAAACTCCTGTGCCACATGCTTTGCTTTGAGCAAGCTTTTGGATGTTTCAGAATGCCAGCAAAAGTCTGAAGTGGGTGGGGTGGATGAACAGAGCATAGGTAACTGAGCATGGGGCCTGGAAATCAAATACTCTTTTTTTTTTTTCTCCTGTATCCTAGTGTGCAGTGAAGCTTGCCAAAATGGTGGGATATGTGAGCGCGGGCACTGTGGAATACCTGTACAGCCAGGATGGCAGTTTCTACTTTCTGGAGTTGAATCCCCGCCTGCAAGTGGAGCACCCCTGCACAGAGATGGTAGCTGATGTTAATCTGCCGGCAGCGCAGCTCCAGGTGAGTCAAGTGCCCAGGCCCCCTGCTCCTGGAGGCTTTCACAAGGACTCGAGCTGTGGTATGCTGAAGAGGCCTGAGCATGAAAAACCTGTTCTGCTGAAGGCTTAGTAAAATAGGGGGTGGACCCTTGTCTGAGTCACAGCCAGGGTTCTCTGTTAAAACTGGATCACGTACTGACGTTATGCAGATGACTAGATCTTGGTACTGATAGAGGAGAGAATATAAAGAAAGTATTAGAGAGCTCTACTAAATACGGCCTATATCCTCATGTGCAGATAAGTGATAGATAACTCCTCCACATTTCCTCCGCAACAAAAATACCCAATAACTCAAAGGCCCATTTTGGTACTTTCTCAGCTTGGGATTTATCTTCTGTGGCTGGAGGAAAGCTTGATTCAGTATTCCAAAATATATATGTACCCCTTCTCTTGTGACTATTTCACTAAGTTTTGGCTCTTTCTGATTTGGAAAGGAAAGAGAGGTTATTTTCTAGTTGTTTCTCCTGGACTGCTCAGGTAGACCTTCAGTTAAAAGGAGTGTGAAGGGAAGCAATAGAGGAATAAAACATAGAGGTAGGAAAACTGATTTAAGGAAAGACTGTGTGTAAAGAAGCCTGTCTCAACAAGCTTTAGCCGTGAATAGTTCAACTTCAAACTCTGAAATTATTTTATGAAATGAGTTGGCTTCTGAGGCTAGCAGTGCAATCAAATGCCGTGCCAGTTTTGAGCAGTGCATCGCCCACTCTGCCTCCAAGGGACAACAGCTTCTTCCCAGATTTTCTAATGACAAAAGGAGGGAAAAAAGAACAGACAATTGGGTTTTTCATCTTTCAGCAAGTTCAGCAGTTGTTTGAAGTTCAGGAAAATGACTTGGGTCTTTTTCATTTTGATGAGCAGTTCCTGACTTCCACAGCTATTGTTTCCACCTCTCTCAGCCCCTCACTCATCGCAGATGCTTCCTCCTCATGGCTGAGGTCCCTGCTCTTTAGCCTCTCTGCAAAACAGGATTTGTGCCTAATAATGAGGTACTTGAATAGATGTGGCAAAGTGACCAAGAATTTGTCCTGATTTATTGCTTTTTCAAGGAGAAGTCATGACAGTGGGTGACAGTTATAGCTTACATGAATGAGTAGGCTTTTTGTTGTCCTGATCCCCCAAGCAATGAGGGAATCCTTCACAGATCCTGTAGAAAGCATTTGTGCATATGCTGTGGCTCATCTGTCCCTTGTGCATCCCCGCTGAACTCCCTGTCTGCTGCCATGCTCTCTCCTTATTCTCAGCCCCCATCTTTTCCACGGGTGGATGAATGCCGCAGTCCTCTTTCCCTCTCTGTCTTACCTCACATTAGGGGCTCTCGGTGCTTTTCTACTTCCATTTTCTCAGCCCTCCCATTCTTACCTTTTTGCTTGCTTTCTAGTTTCTTTCTTCTCCCTGCTGTTTGCATTTTGAAGTTTATTGGATAGAAGGCAGAGAAAACAAACAGTTGAACTGTAACGTCTTTTAGGCTGCTCAGGAGCAGGATCCTCTTCATTTTGTCAGGAGGCTATTTGGCTTTGGCCTGAGCCTTCTCTCCGTGGGGATTCCAGTAGCTCTATGTCTGTATTTGCTAGGCACTGAGAGTTTTGTAACTGGTCAGATGCTTTCCTCATTGTTTGAGCACTGTTCTTCACATTGCTGATGCTAGATACAATTTCACAGAATGGCGCATTGATATTATAACCAGTTCAGTCTTTTGTCTGTTGGTGTCTGGCTAATAGACGGCTGAAATAAATGGTTAAGCTAAAGCTCAGCCTTTTTGAACTGTAGCTGTAAAAACAAATCCCAGCTAATGAACAGAACAAGTGGGACTTTACTCCGTAAAGATACAGCCAGCAGCCAGTTCTGCAGGTTACTCTCTCCGCAGTTTATAGTTGCAAAATTCCACAGTTTCCTATAACCAGTTAGGGGCCTCCTGTCTCACTGGGACCTTAGTATATTTTTAACAGGCCCAATGCGTGCCCATCCTCAGCTGACCTAGCACTGGCCAGCTTTCTCTGGAGCCTTTTAATCAGTCAGTGGAAAATACTGGCTGAAGAGCTTAAGGTGGATATTACACTGAGCTCAGCTGTCCTAAGAAACATGAATGTTCCAAGATGTGTCAATGGAGAAGGCTCACATCAGAAAACAGGCATACCTACTTGCTATACTAGAACTGCAGCATCAGCTTCTACAGAGAATTGGTGGAATTAATTCTTCAAGGAATAGGTACTCTCTGTGAGGAGAGAAACTTACTTAGTGGTGGCTTCTTTTATTGTTATATTATTATTATTATTACTATTACTGTTATTATTATTCCTTAGATTGCCATGGGGATTCCCCTCCACAGGATCAAGGATATCCGAGTGATGTATGGCGTTTCTCCATGGGGAGATGCATCTATTGATTTTGAGAATTCAGCCCATGTCCCCTGTCCACGCGGCCATGTCATCGCTGCACGTATCACCAGTGAGAATCCTGATGAGGTGAGTTTTTTAAATGCTGCAGTTACTGATCACGTGCTGATAACCATAGGCTTTACACCTAGGTTCAATCCCTGTTACTGATCCTGAAAATTTTGGCAGCAAATTTAAAAGATTCTTACCTTATCTCACTTAGCTGATGGTTCTGTAGACTCTGGTTAGACACAGCCTGAACTTATTTGTGTATCTATCATGCTGCAGCACAAAGAAGTGCTCTAGCCTTCAGAACTCTACTTACTTCCCTAATTCTGGATTATTTACTTTTTCTTTAGGATGTATAGCAGTGTCTGTCTGTCTTTGCAGGGATTTAAGCCCAGTTCTGGTACAGTTCAGGAACTGAATTTCCGCAGCAATAAGAACGTCTGGGGCTATTTCAGTGTTGCTGCTGCAGGAGGGCTTCATGAATTTGCCGATTCTCAATTTGGTCACTGCTTCTCTTGGGGAGAAAATCGTGAAGAAGCCATCTCGTAAGTAGTCAGAAAAGTGGTAGAACCTTGGAAGTTGCTTGGTTTTGTCCTCTTTGATCCAAAGTGCCATGGATAAAACAAGACTCCTTACTTCTAGGAGTTTTAAGAGAAGTTTCCCCTCTCATTACCATGTTTTCTACATCATGGTCAGGCTTCTCATCCTGTCTTGCTTTGCAGTTCCACTGTGGTGCACCTACGTTTTTACACTTTTTGCTTACTTTATTTTTTTTCCTTTCTGTTTCATTCCTGCCTTGCATGCTTGCTGCTGGGGTATGGTATTTTTCATGCAGAGCCTTTCCTCTGTTCCATTCTGGGTGGGATGGAGGCCACGTCTGTCTGTCTTACGTATACTTCTGACACGTGGTAGGTGCCTAGATGATGACAGCAGTGGGAACTCGTGATCTCATAGCTGGTGCTGGCTGAGTTGCTCTTGTTCACACCAGCAGCAGATTGAAGAAAATCAATATTCTTCATTCCCAAGCATGTCATATAGGATCTTGCTCCAGTGCACATGCTCTTCTGCTATTGCCTTCAGACTGGTTTTTCCCAGCAGCTCATGGGGAACTATCTAGAGCTACCAGCTTGCACCTTACCGTTAATATGGGAGAGATAATAGGTGTTTTTTTCTCTTTCAGAAACATGGTAGTGGCTTTGAAGGAGCTGTCCATCCGAGGGGATTTCCGAACAACTGTTGAGTACTTGATTAAACTGTTGGAAACGGAAAGCTTCCAGCAGAACCGCATTGACACTGGCTGGTTGGATCGGCTTATTGCTGAGAAAGTTCAGGTGCAGCTGCTTGCTTTACAGAACTACAAATTGGAGTGAGGAGGGGAAGGGGGGGAGGCAAGCTTGGTGCATGCTGGTTGCAAGAGGGCAAGGATTTAGGAGTGGTTAATTTCCACTTACCACTTTATTCATAAACATTTTCATTGCCCTTAATTCCGATTTATATCAAAACCCCAGGTCATCCCTGTCAAGGAAAGTTGGCCAGAAAAGCATCTTAGTGTAGGTGTGAATCAAGGCTAGTATTTTGGTGTGCAGTTTGGGACAGATGATAGTGGAAATGTAGGTGGAGCCTCAGGATTTGATCCAGGAAGAAAAAAACGTGGTTTTCTTTTAAGGAGTTAAAGAGATAACTGTAACTGTTTGCGCGGATGCTACACCAGCTTAATTTTAAAGAGAGGTTGGCCATGAACCAAAAATAGAGCTGAGACTGTTGATTCTTCAAGTGAGTGTCCGGAATGGACTGAAGCTAAAGGAGATGTAACTGTTGTGTACCCTTTCTTTCTAGGCTGAAAGGCCCGATACCATGCTGGGAGTGGTGTGTGGAGCTCTGCATGTGGCTGATGTCAGCTTCCGAAACAGTGTCTCAAACTTCCTACACTCTCTAGAAAGGTAAAATTGCAAGCTAGTCTGGTAGATAGCTGATAAGCAGATAGTAATTAGTTTTGATTTACAAATTTTGCTCAAGTACGGTCCAGTCCAGAAACGCACAGAGCTTGTTATCTGCTGAGTGTTCTCTGGCCCCAGAAAGTTGTTTATCTACTGGCCTAAGAAAACTGGCAGATATCTGTGCATCTCCCCAGAATACCCCCTGCTGTTTGCACAGATTGGTTTCGTTTCTGGCAGTTTTGGCAGAAGCTCCAAGAAATGGCTCAGAAATGTGAAGTTCTTTGTGTGCTGCTAGGGCAGTATTAGGGAGCCTTGAATCACCAGATATTGTCTTCCCCCTGTTTTGAGGATTGATTCAATTTTCCAGATTTGACATAATTTTCCAAATTGAGTGTTTCCCACTAGTACTTAGAAAACCCTCTCTGCTCCTGCTGGCTTTAAAGTAGAGCAGGCACTGTACGGAAACTAGTCCTAGCACTGTCAGGCTAAACCCGGTGTGATCCAGGCAGGTGCGCTCTTAACAGAATTCTTCCCCTCAGTCTCGTGTTGGTGAGTCCATACATAAACAGAGCCGCACGGGGAAAAGCTGCTCTATCCCTATGTTAAGTAGTGCTACATGTTCTGTAATGCCAGCTGTGATGTTCCTTATGCAGACTCTTTAAGGCAAAAGTAAATGAAGAGTAAAGCTGGTCTGTGTGGCTGGAGAGAGATGGGCTGGCTTTGTCAAACTGATATGTGTCTCTCCTAAGAAGAGACGGTTTAAAAGCCTACTCCCATCTCTCTGCTAGTGTTTTCCAAATTCTTACATGCATCTTTGAACCTGCTTGGGCCCCTGATAGCCATTTGGTGGCTTCTGCAAGACCAGTTTTGTTTTGTACTTCTCTTTCAAGGGGCCAAGTCCTGCCTGCTCGTACTCTGCTGAACACTGTGGATGTGGAACTCATCTATGAGGGACGGAAGTATGTGCTGAAGGTACGATGCACAGCGTGGAAACCCATCCTCTTGCCACTTTTAGTTGGAAATGTCTGTTTGTGTGCTGCTCTGGTTTAATCTTTGTAATACATGTAATGATTGGAATTAAATCTGTGCAGGGTTTATTTTCCCTGCTTTAGTGGGGTTAAGAAATCAGTACAATCTCCTTTATGATAATACCTCATCACATCTTTCCATTGCAATATCTCTGTGTATCTCTGTAAATATTTTAACCTTCCGGGGTCAAGAAATGCTCTGCATAGGGTGAAGAATACTTTGTTACAGGCTAAGACTACTGCCTGTTGGTTGACCAAAACCTTCAGTTAATGTTTCTGCATATGTAGATCTACTCTGTTGGGTGTTTGAGCCCGGTTTCATCAGCATGACAGAATTTGTAGCAATTTTTCCCTTTAGTGTTGCTTTTTCTTTGCTGTGTGCAAAAAAACAACATTAGAAATACTGTTTAAAGGTTGTGAAACCAAGCATACAAAAGTTAGGAAATATTAGACTTAAGATTGTCTGTGCAATTTTAATTAGCTTCCTCGGGCAAATTTATTATGGTGAAGTTTTTAATGACATGACCATACACTGGTTTTTGCAGCTATAAGTATTCTGCACTGCTGCACCTCCATGATTTTATCTTGACACCCCTTTGATGAGAAACAGAGAGGCACTGAACAGCAGCCAAAGTAGGCTTTAAGTGATTTACCCAGCTTCAGATAGGAACTCTGTAGCAGAGACTGTGATAGGATCCCTTTTTCCAGGGAGAGCTTTAGCTGCTTTCTTTGTCAGACAGTCTTTTTTGTTTTTTTTCTTTTAGTACACGACTGTGAGTTGTACATAGATTGGGGTGAAGAAATGGTATATGATTGTGTAATCAAACCTGTACAATTAATGCATAAGTGTGAGAGGATTAAATCAAGATTCATGGACAGCATTAGTTCTGGCATCTCTTGACTGCTAAATGCTTGGCTTTGTGAGCCTAAATTTTTTTACATCGTTTTTTTCTGTCTAACGTGAAAACAAATGGCTCTGTTCCCCCTCTTTAACTCCCACTGTTGCAGTGCTTGGATAACTGTGTATGTTGTGGCAGTCAAGGCACTATCAATGCGGTGTTTATTTCATGTGACACGTACCATGCTTGTGGATCTGCAGGTGACCCGACAGTCTCCCAACTCCTATGTGGTCATCATGAACAGCTCGTGTGTGGAAGTTGATGTGCACCGACTGAGTGATGGAGGACTGCTCCTGTCTTATGATGGTAGCAGCTATACTACCTACATGAAAGAAGAAGTGGACAGGTAGCAACCTGTAAAGACTAATGTTTCACATTTACATATGAGCCAAAATTAGGTGTACTTTATGCTTCCTAAAGATCACCTGGGAAGGGAATTCTCTCCTTGGAAGAGGTTACTAGATGTATTGTGGATGAGTTTAAAGGGAGAAGTTGCCTTCACCGGAAGAACAGATCTTGGCTACTGTTAGAAGAAAGATCTGAATGCGTACCAATGTGGAGTCCATATTCTCCTGCTGATTCTTTAAAAGTGCCCTTTTGGATTATAAAAACAAAAAACAGAATGTGAAAATCTTTAAAATCCTTGAAACTCCACAGCTGCCTTAGAAATAGATACAAGATTTACTATTTCAGTGCATTCCCTCAAAATTCCCTGCAGGGATCATAGCCACAAGGTCAGTAAATATCCAGCTTCTGGACTGTGAACCACTGCCCCCTCTGCTGGTTTCTTTTCTGTGACAAATGTAATGAATCTGGTCGGGAGTACAAAGAGATTTTGGGTAACTTTTTCTGGGTTGGAAAATGCTATAAAATCTCAGCCTCTCAGTCTGCTACATGGATGCATCCTGCTCTTGTCAGCTTTGCTCTGTATACAAGAGGATTTTGCATGAGGTGGGCAGTGTATTGAATGTATCGTGTGTTATGTACGGCAAGTGTCATCTCCACTAACATCAGTTTTTGTTTATATGAAATCTTGAACTTCATCGGTTCTGGTTCTGACAGGGGGTGATACCTGTTGGTAAAGAAGAAGTATAAAAGTAACATGCATACAACCTTGCTAAGGGCTGTTCTGTCTGGTTTCTGATCTCTGGCTTCTGTAGTCCTGTGTTGATACGATTAATCTGAACTTTCATATGCAGGGCCGTACTGTTCAGCTCAGAAGAGCTGGTTGAGATGTTTTTGTTTAGTTTTGTTTTGAAGTAGAATAGGGAAGGAGAGAATGGGTTTTCCCCTTTTGTGCTTCCCACAAGAAATTCTGTTTTAGTGATTTGTCCCGCTCTTTCCTAGGTATCGCATCACTATAGGTAACAAGACCTGTGTGTTTGAAAAGGAGAATGATCCCTCCATTCTGCGCTCACCTTCGGCTGGGAAGCTTATCCAGTATGTGGTGGAGGATGGGGGACACGTGTTTGCAGGCCAGTGCTTTGCAGAAATAGAGGTAAAAGAGTCTCAAAGAACTGACTTGGCTGCAGATGCTGAATCTACCCAGGCAAAAGCGGGGGGGGGGGGGGGGGGGAAGTTGAATGCTTTGGAAGTGGGAATTGAGTGTGAGGGATAATTCACAGTATTTCCTTTCCAAATTTTGTCTGTGTTTTAACCTGGACTAATGCAGGAATCAGCAGTGAGAGTGATGGGGTGGGGAAGAAATTACTTAACAGCTGAAATTTGAGTGTTAATGATGGTATACCAAGTGATAAGGAGAATTTCCCAGCAGTGAGACCGTGGTTATCATCTTGCTGTGATACCAAAGGAGAGTGGGATCTGTGTGTGCTGTGTTTTCTAGCTGTGGTGAAGAAGGCCGCCTGCTTGCAGACCACTACTTAGTACTAACACAGACTCAGAAGCAGAGTTATATGCCATGATTAAGGAACAAATTAAGACTTCTTTGCTTACCTGATCATTTATCAGGTTGATAGGATGAGTTAATAAGTGTCACTCCTCCCTTCTCCCTTGGAACTTACTTAACTCTTAGAGAGGAGGAAGATGAACAATTTCTGCATCACTGTGAGGAAAGCACAAGAGGTTGTGTAGGAGTGCATGACTTAAAACAGATTTGAGGGAGGGGAGGGTGTGTGTTGACAGAGGGGCAATTAAACCATTTGGGGACAATGTGTAGGAGAAAAATATCAAGCCCGAGATGCAGGTATTTTATGTAAGTGCTTTTATGCTGCAACAGAGCTGTGGCTAAGAAGGAGCCACCTACTCAATTCCTGTGTTCCCAGTTGTCGTGTATAGTATAGCAATGATAAAACTAGACGGTCTCCCCCCCCATACCCAACTCTTCTGCTCCAAAGGCAAGAGTTTGGTTGATCTAAGGAAACATTTCTGTGAAGAGTGGTCTGAGACCTGTGACCTCTAGAAAGTAATCCTAGTTCCCTCTGCTAAAAGTGAATGTGTTGCTGTAGCTTTTGAGAGAGGCTCTCCCACTTCTAGCCTTTAGAGTGCAGCAGCTACAGCTGTAAATTGTATCTATCTGCTTTGTTCATTGTGTTGAATGTGGGACCTTCTTGGTACCTGTTGGTCCAAGCAGTGTGGAACAGGTGATGTTCCTGAGGATGGCTTCCTGCTGCGCTAATTTATGGCCAGTTATTTTGTTGTACCAGTCACTTTAGTGTCTGGGGTTTCGTTCCCAACGTGTGTGCTTTTAAACCTTTGAGAAAGCCTGAATGCAAAAGGTGCTCATGCAGGTTAGTTTGTCTGTGGTAGGACATCGGCTGCTGGCTCACAAAACTAGAACCATTTGGGAAACGTGGAAGCTGAGTGTGTAACCTGTTTTCTTTGCTGCAGGTGATGAAAATGGTGATGACGCTAACAGCAGGAGAATCAGGCTGCATCCATTATGTCAAACGCCCAGGGGCAGTCTTGGATCCAGGCTGTGTGATTGCCAAGCTCCAGCTGGATGATCCCAGCAGGGTTCAGCAGGTGAGAAGTTGCAGGAGGCACAGATGTTTGTGGTGTCTTTAATAGGGGAGCGATGCTGAGAGTGGTATGAGATGGTCCAGTGTACTGAACCAATTTCAGATTTGTGCATTGTACTGGAATTGTCACTTTACCATTTATTTGCCTCAGATGAGGACTAGGACTCAGATTATTGTCTCTGTCTCTGATTCAGGCTAAGCTTATGTACCATTCTTGTTCTCTTCTTACCTCAGTACTATTGTGGGTACATAGCTGTCTAGGATATTGGAAGTTGGACAGATTTTTCAATCTGCTTTACTCCTATGCAAGTTTTATTTAACTTCTTTTTATCATATATTCTTCTTTAAGTGACCCTCTTTGGGATTACGGGAGTCGATATCCCAACTCAAGAGTGTCAGGCCCTGTGAAAGCAATTGTAGCAAATCTGGAAATACAAAAAAAGAGCCTAGGACATGGACCTCTTTAAGGTGAAAGGCAAAGAGATATGGATGGTAGGCTGGGATGTAGCTGGTGGCAGTGGAAGAGAATCTATTGTTTCTTTAGCAATAGCTAGTTGAAAATTGCGGGAGGTTGTCGTGCAGGGGGTGGAAAGTGATTGCCAGCACCAAACCGTTGGCTTTGTCTTTGAGATTTTTGGTCATTCTGGATCTAAACAATGAGATCAACTGTAATGTATTTGGGAAAGAGGCTGGAAACTTATTTTGTGGGCGTACACAACATAGAACTGTTGGAGATCCAGCTCATAACTTTTCTGTGTCTTAACCAAGTGCATTTTCCACTCTGGGAATTCTTCCAAGTTAAATCTGAGCCTCCAGTTGAGGGTAACTGGATGTTACCAACACGGCTGATGCCATACAGGAGGGTTAGTGACACTGCGCTGTTCATTGTGTTTCCAGGCTGAACTGCATACGGGTACCTTGCCGCAGATCCAGAGCACAGCACTTCGAGGAGAGAAACTCCATCGCATCTTCCATTATGTCCTAGATAACCTGGTCAATGTGATGAATGGATACTGCCTGCCAGAGCCCTACTTCAGCAGCAAGGTACTGGTTACTTCTTGTTTCAGAGTGAGAGCACAAATACTCTTTCAGTTCAAGGTAGGGCTGGCTGATTCGCATGTCACAACCAGAGGACCAAGAGTCAGGGCAGTACTACCCTAGTAGTACCCTACTGCTAGTAGCTAGTGCCAGCTTGATTCATTTTTTTTTTTCCTTAGACTTCCTTATAGTCGGTCTCGCCAGAGAGCAAGATGGGAGAGTCCCATCTGGGGACCCAAAACAAAGGCAAAGACAAGGAGTTGAGCTTGATCTTTACTGCTTGTGCCTGCAGCCGTGTACATGGGAGCTGCCTGCGTAGCCAGCTGTGGGAGAGGTCCTAGAGGGGGGAGGAAAGAAGGTGGATGAATCTGAGTCAGCTGTTGGCATGAGGTAGCACAGCAGCTTTGTCATCTACTCCAGTTCTCTCGTTTAGTCCCTGGGCTAGCTGTGTGATAAAACAGTATTGAAGAAGACCTCAGTGAAAAGCCTTTCCTTTTCTCCCTTCTTGCTGCTGATTTTTTTGTTCATGCTTGTCTTTACACTGACGTGTCTCTCTCTAGGTGAAAGGCTGGGTTGAGCGACTAATGAAGACACTGAGAGATCCGTCTTTGCCTCTGCTGGAACTTCAGGACATCATGACCAGTGTTTCTGGACGGATCCCACCCAATGTAGAGAAGTCCATCAAGAAGGAGATGGCCCAATATGCCAGCAACATCACATCAGTCCTTTGCCAGTTTCCCAGCCAACAGGTGATCAACCACACTTATATAGAGGAATAAAAATTGGTTTGTGTTGGGGCAGAGAGAGAGAGAAAGTTCCTTTAAGTTATCTGGAGGTTAGTTGGACCTGAAAGGTGTGTTGGAATATGGGTATCATGATGAAAGTTACTTGCCTGTACCACTTGAGCTTAAAGGCTTGCCTCCTTTACCTGTGCTGAAAGGTATGCATTCCCTCCTCAGCAGAGCTTTAAACAGACAGTTTAGAAGCAGTTTAATCATATCAGTGCCTTGTAGGCATTTATTTATTTGCTTTTTGCCTGGTGCCTATGCTGCAGTGCAATTTGTAGTGTCAATGAAATCTTAAAAAAGAGTGATTGCGACTAAAGGAGGCCTGATCCGGTAATGAGACGTTGGAAGGTGATTTCTCCAGTATACAATATTGTACATTGATTTTTTTATCATTGTCAGGTCATTAACTTCCTTAGCAGTTTAAGGGTTTGGCCTTTGCTGGAGTCTGCTGGAGCTTTGGTCTGGTCTGCCTGGAAGTTCTCAGCTTCTCTGCTGGTTCTTCAGCCAGATCATCCCATCCAGGACTGGGACTGTCATGTGATTGCTCTCTTTCAGATTGCCAATATCTTGGATAGCCATGCAGCCACCTTGAACCGCAAATCAGAGCGTGAGGTCTTCTTCATGAACACTCAGAGCATTGTGCAGCTCGTACAGAGGTGAGCCATTTTCAGGGGTGCCCCCTAACTCTTTTTTTTCCTTTTTGTTTATTGCTGCTTGAAAGACCTGAACCTGCTTGTATTCATTCAATGGTTTTATTACACTTGGAGTCTAAATCACTAGGAATAAGCCTGCATAGTTCCCTCAGAGAGGTCAACAGGGAGGGAGCCATTTGTGTGTGGCTCCTGGCTGCCTGTGTGAAGCACACACACAGATCCTTCCTCTTTTTCCTTTTGCCATATGGAAGAAAGATTTAACTTCTCTCCTGGCACTGATCACACTTTGGCCGTTTCATCGAGCCGCTGGTGTGTGTTATGCCTTTCAGTGTCGAATTTTGAGTATTTTTGGAAGAAAAAGGACATTTTGATGCAAAACGTGAGCCATGCTACCCCACAACAGTAATGGCAGGGGTTATGTATTCACATAACAATTGGGATTTTCAGAACCTGTAAGCAAACAGGCTTATTCTGCTGCTCTTGTTGAGTGTTATTCACTTGCAGGCCTTCAGAAGCAGGGCCGTGCCAGTCTTGCTCAGTGCTAGGTTTGACTTATTTGCTTCTACAGGTACCGGAGTGGTATTCGGGGTCACATGAAAGCAGTGGTGATGGATCTGCTTCGTCAGTATCTGAAGGTGGAGACTCAGTTTCAGCATGGTGAGTCTCTAAGCACATCAAGGATTTGATTTCTGAAAGAACCACAGTTGGTCCCAGAAGGTCCACACGGACCCCCTTCAGGAAAGATTACTCTAACTTTATGGTGAGGCTAAGCTACACAGGTTTTCTTTCTGCCAGTCAGATCCTGTTTTTTGTAGAGGAGCTTGTGTCCAGTTTGAGTTTTTGTGGTAAGAGTGCTCATAATGCTTGTGACAAGCAAATGACAAACTCCTCCCCAAAGCTGTCTGTTCTGCTGGTTTTCCACTGTTGGTATGTCCATTATCTTTTACACCCCATGTCATCTTACCCACAGTTTACGTGTCATAATATGACTCCGGTCTCTTTTTGGTGTAAGAATGCTCCTTTTCCCTGTAAAATCTTCAAAAGAATAGCTCCTATATGAGTTTATGATCCTCTAAGTGAGGACTTCTGTATGACCTGGAGTAAAAAGACAGACTCACTGAATTACGAGTTTCTTTGTGTTGCCATTTCTAGTCTGTTATTGAGCTCGCTAAGGCTCAGCCAGTCTGCGTGGTCTCTGCTTGTTCGAGATCAGAGATGAAGCAGTTCTCCTTTGCGTTTCCTCACTGACTCTGTCAGCAATGGCCCACCAACTGGAGAGTTCCCCCACTGGGGTATTCCGCATGTAGGAGCTTCATACTAGAAGCTTGATTTTTGTTTCCCGATCTCTGAGCATCTGCAGAAAAATTAGAAGCAGAAAAACTGTTTAACTGTGCCACGCTATTTAGTTCTATCTTGCCTGTTTATTAAATTCTATAGCAAGAAAATCAAGTGCAGTAAAAAAAAAAAAAAAGTCACGGAGTTATTTGCACCTGCTGCAAAATACCAGGAAGCTGTTTGCTGTTCATAAGAACAGACCTCAAACCTCAGCCTGAAACTGAGAACTGAAATAAATGCATTGCACTGCTGTATCCAGGCACAAGATGGCAATGAAGCACTAGCTAATTTTGAGGCTCCAGCTCTTACAGGTAGTTCAGATTCTGCTCTACTTTTCTTTTGTCCTGCTCCAATACCTGCACCAGCCTAATGGTACTGCAGATTCATTTCCACTTCAATTCACTGGTAGTAGAGGATGGTGCAACTCTTTTTGCTATTATTATATTTTGGTTGTCATTTGACTGCAAGGCTGAGCTCACCATTCCTCTCTTCGTATTGCTCACAAAGGAGATATTTGTTATTGGAACTGTTTTAGTAAGAGTAGGATGTTTAAATTAAAGTTTGCAGTTGACGGGGTGGTTGTGAGAGGAATGCTTCCTTCCCAGAATTGATTGCGTGGACCATGCAAAGTAGATTCTCAAAACATATATGTAGAAAAATAAAGACATATCTAGTAACTTGTATTCCTTGACACAGAGGTGTGGAGACTGGAAGAAATGTGCCTTTCTGATTGCAGGTCACTATGACAAGTGTGTCTTTACCCTTCGGGAAGAGAATAAAAGTGATATGAATGCTGTGTTGAACTACATCTTCTCACATGCTCAGGTCACCAAGAAGAACCTGCTTGTTACAATGCTCATTGTAAGTTGTCTCCTGGTGCTCTGGAAATTTCCTTCTTGTAGTTGTATGTTTGATGCTTTGAAAGGTACTGAATTGACAGCTGTCACCCTTAAAGATGCAAGCCTTCTAGCCACGGAAGCAGTGGCAGCGGTGTGGAGTTTCTTCCTGTGTTCTTAGGGCATGTAAGCCATGCGCTAGAGGAGACCCAGAACATAGTGTTCAGCTCAGTGTCTGTGCACTGCCCGCTTCATGACTGTCCTGCATTGATTGCCTATCAGAGTGCAATGAAGGCTAATTATGCAAGTGATTTGTGAGCATCTGTGGGGAGATAAGAATGCAGACTTAACTCTTACACTGGGAGGATGCTAGAGGCTAACTTTCAGACATTGGGCTGTGACTTTATACTTGATTTAGTTTGCTTCTTCATGGGTCTCAGAGAGGTCTTGTCTTTATATAGCTCATGGTACTCAAACTGGAGTTGTTTGGAAAGCAAAGCAACATGCTACCAGCACAAAAAGCAGATTTTTTTTTGTGGTAATAATTCTGTAATAGCAACATTTTTATGGCCCTTCATTACTAATGAGGGTGACTTTGTGGTAGTGAATGGTATTAGCCAGCCCATGTGGAGGCCCTTGAGGGGTTTCACTTGGTCTTCCTTGATGAGCCGCAGTTTGGTCTTACAGGTTTGGCAGCGGCTCTCTTAGCTTCTTCCCGGTTATAGTCTCAGAAAGTCTTATCTCAGGTCTGCAGTGGGGCTTTCGGACTGGCTGTGCTCTGGGCTGCTTGATGGAATCTGACTAGGACGCAATATCTCGGCACAAAGCTGGTCGCTCCAGATCAAGCCTCTGAACCTTGGGATGGTATGCGGCTGTCCAGGGGGCTTGCAAAGAGATGGGGAGTCCCCTGGGGTCGGAATTCTTCTAGGACAGACATAGATTCCACCCTACAAACACAAATGAATCCTCATGCCAGGACCTGCCATCACCTTCTCATGTTCTTCTGGCTTGTTACTCCATGAAAAATCTCAGTTCTCATTAACTTCAGTCCCACTCTAGTGGGTAAAACTCCCAGTAAATTACATTCCCAGGAAAAAGAATTAAAAACCAACAATTGAGTCCTGTCTCTTTTTCCCTGTTTCCTAAAAAGCCTCAAAAAATCCTTGTCCCATATAATGCTTTGAAGCAGAATCAATGCCTGCCTTCCTCAGGCAGGATGAATTTAGCTACGACATGATTTCCAACAGACTAGAGTTAGGTATCCTGCTTTTTAAGAGGCGAATTACAATACTATCTCTCTTGCTCCCCCTCCCCTTTTCTGCCCCCCCAACATAATGTGGTCTGTTACTGCCAAAAATATGTCCAAAGTAGCCATCCACAAAATAACTCTCAAAAGCAGAAAAAGAGTCATGATTGTCCTAGGCTGAGGCTGGGTTTCTTAAATTCTAATTTGTAAGCTATAAGGACCCTGGCATTCTTTCTTTCTGGCTCTCCTTTTTTCCCTCTTTTTTTTTTTTTCCCTTTCCCTTTTTGGTGTGTGGTGTGATTGTAAGTAACGCTTGCCTTAAGAATCTCATTATTTGAACACGGAGCCATATTTCCTCTGAGAATTCTGGAGTAGCTTTGAGCCGGGGCTGTTCATTTCTCAAGTAATCATGCTGGCGTGATGGAGAGAGAAAATGGCAGCTGTTCGCAGCTCAGGCCTTCAATTTTCTTCAGAGTCCAGTCACTCAAGTGTGTAATTACACGGGGGTGCCGGGGAGGCGTTAGGCCTTGTCAAAGAGCTGGTTTGAGGCTTTGCTCGCTGCCTTTGCCAATCAGTGCAGGCAAAAGCCAGTGCAGCGCCAGCTACCTTCTTTATTTTGTTGTTGTCATCCTGATTATTTCTTGCTAAAATGGGACCGAAACTTTTTGTCTAGTTTTTCACCTCAGTGCAAGCCGCGTCTTGGATGCCGAGCCTTGCTGTGTCTTCACGTTGGCCGGCACAATGTCCGTCTGAGGGAGTGAGGGGTGTGCTGGGAGAGAGGCAACGCAGAGGAACGTCAAAGAGTTTTCCTTTTTCCTTCCTGTGTAGTCATTCTTCCCACCACCGTCAGTTATTTCTACTCAAGTAAAGGCCGACATCCCAGTTTGCTAGAACTTAAAACATACTGGAGAGACCATGCTGCACATGGTGGAAGGACAGCCAGGTAGCTAGCCCATGATCCGAGCGCCATTTGTATGGCCTCTGCCAGCGCGGTGCCCGAGGCCTTGCAAACGGGCGTCTTCCCTCACACGAGCACCGTGTCGCGGCGGCTTCTCAGACCGAGCGGGTAACGGGGGCTCAGGAGGGGCGACGAGCCTTTGGTCACAGCACCATCCATGGCACAGCTAGGGATTACCGTCTGCTGAGTTACAGGTCACGCCGTTAACCAAAAGACCATCATTCCGCTTTCTTCCGACTCATTACTCTTCGTGTCTGAGGGACCCCGTGGCACATTTGGTGTAATCATGGTGAAGGCTGTGGCATTTTATGGGTTGCCAGGCTATTTATGTGGGATGGTTTAAGTTTGTCCTCCAAGGGCAAACGTCATGTCAAAATACGTTGATGCTTATGTTGCTGTTATTGATGTATCCCCAGGAATCCATTATTAACAAGGGGCTCTGAGGATGGTTTTAGTAATAGTGCTATGCTGCCATCATTCACCTTTTTTAGCTAGCAGGCGTTTAAGGCAGGATGAGAACTACTTCATCCTTCATACATTTGTTGAAATATAGCGTGATTTGAAGTTGTATGTTCATTTTATGTACTTACCTGACTGTTGTATGCACATCCTAGCCTTAACTGGACAGAATCGCTTGTGGCATGGCAGATGTCCTGTGTCCTATCGGATTTTTGTTACCTTGAGCAGTAACATTACAACACGCAGGAATTTGTATTTCAAATACGACACAGGCAGTTCTTGAATTATTCACTGTGAATTCACACAGTGGCCTGGAGTGGATAAATTTACAGAACTTTCTTTGGGAACAATCATTGTAATGTTTGCTGGCCCAAGACTGGTTAGTGGGGGAGAGCAATCTAATATGAGTTAGTAGCTTAGATTTTTTTTTTTAATAAGAGTGATTTGACTGTGGTCTCTTTCCATGAGAGATGTATGCCATCATTCCTAGAGATGGCATCATGCTTGAGTGGGGGCAGAGAGAAAGGGGTCAAGAGCAATGTGGGGGAAAAGCTGTTTAGCTTTGGAATCGCATATAGTGTGAGCTGTTATTTGTTAGTCAGTCTATGGGATTCGTATTATTTGTTTTTTGGTTTTTTACTTTATTTTCCCTGGCAGGCTTATCAATCTAACCTGCTGCGCAGAGGTTTCCCTTTTTCCCTTTCTATTTCTTGGATCTTCAAAGGGCCTTTTCTGGACTGTGTGTATTTAAAATCTCTTAAAACTTTAAGGCACTTAAACAGAGCTCTTTCCTGTTGCAAATCCCTGTTTCATCTCACATTTTCCTCCTATGATTCATTTGCTAAGAGAAAAGCTGTTAAGTGCTGTGTAGAAGAAACACATTAGAGGCTCCTAGAGGGTTTCCAGCTTCAGGAGTGGGAGGAAAGAGGCTCACAAGCCAGTGTGAGTAGTTGAAGATGGTGGGATTATTCATGGGAATTGAAACTGGTTTTGGAAGAAAGTGTGCATGAGAGCATACCTCCTCTGTTCAGAAAACAAACCCGATTAAAGTCTTTACTGTTTGCATTTTTTTGAATGGCTGAATCCAAAAGAGTTTTGAAACAGCATTAACACTGAAAATTCTGCTGTTCAGTTTTATTGTTTTATCCAGCCAACCTAGGCAGTAAAGTAAGCTAGTGAA
Source organism: Platalea leucorodia (assembly GCF_965183815.1). Taxonomy (NCBI): domain Eukaryota; kingdom Metazoa; phylum Chordata; class Aves; order Pelecaniformes; family Threskiornithidae; genus Platalea; species Platalea leucorodia. The sequence continues at coordinate 10,341,481 of NC_138838.1, read as the reverse complement.
CTTCCTCAGAACCAGGATTCTCTGATTAGAAGAAATACTATGGAGTCAGTCCTTCACCGTGGCAGGAAACACATTATATCATTTATGGTTTTAGTTAGCTTTGCTTAGCCTTGTTAGGGGAATGACAGGATCTTTTTTTTCTGGTGTTGCTGAAGCTGTGCAAAGTGTGTGGTTGGTTTGTGGTTGTGGAGTTGTGGGTGGGCTTTTTTGTTTGTTTTGAGGTGTTTTTTTAAGTGGACTTCAGGAGGTTCTCCCGGCAGTTAAACTGTTTGGTCACCTTTCACGGTGAAAGTTTGCTAATCTTTGCATGCTACACAAGGCATTTTGCAACAGTTAAGTGCCTTTGAATTTTGCATTGGTGCTAGGGGAGACTTCGGGTACAGAGCTGAAATTGGGTAATGGGAAAATGTTTTACTTGAGTCTCTTTGACAAGTCGGTATTTCTCATGTGTTTGGATGCCAAAACACATGCTACAAATAACAAAATGGGTGATGGTGCCAGTCCCTTCTTTCCTCTGTAGCTTTATTTATATGTGTAAAATTATTGAAAGCCTAATACTTGTACCCTTGTCAGCACAGAATTACAGAATAATTTGGATGGGGACCTCTAGAGGTAATGTGGTCCAGCACTCGAGTGCATGTGTGTATGCATTTCAGGTTTAAACTCCTTTGTAGGAGGACGGACGGTGGTTTTCCTCTGTTCTAAACATTTTCACTTCTCTTTATTTTTAGGACCAGCTATGTGGCCGTGACCCCACCTTGACAGATGAGCTGATTAATATTCTGACAGAGCTGACCCAGCTCAGCAAGACAACCAACGCTAAAGTGGCCCTGCGAGCACGGCAGGTAAGGGAGCACGTTTAGCAGTCCAAGCTGATCCCTGCTGGAGACAGACTGTGCCATTGCTGATCAGATCAATATGGACTGCTCCCGCTTGGAGCTCGCTCTTTTGGAGAGTCTGTATCTCTTGATGTTTATTTTGATTACTATGCAAATGTGAAGAGTAGATTACTGTGAGCAGCACTTTTAACGATGAAGCTAATTAACCAATGATTAACCATTGTGACAGTCTGACAAAGATTGCAGTGGATTCCCAATCACTGTAAAATTTGAAGTTAAGATTGCATTCCTTTGTCCCTGTTCCTCCAAAAAGTTTTGTCTGGCTCAAATAGGAGTTAAATGAGAGTAGCCTATGGTTTGTGCGATAGAGGAAGTCGAAATACATGGTCACTGTGGTTTCTTCTGGCTTTATAATCTGTGAAGCAAACGAGCACGGACTGCTTGGAAGGTGCAGGCAGCTGTACGGTAAATAGCCAGCACGCGCTGTCCAGGTTCATCAGCTGCCTTACGATTGCGAATCAGCGTGTGCAGAGAACTGGGAGAGAAATTTACACGAGACACAGATGTTCTTTGCAACTGCTAAGGAATTATTGCATTATTGTTGGTCTTTCGCAGGGTTTCTTCTAGGTTTCTGAGTAGCGTTTTGTCAATTTCTTTTTAACCTGAAAATAATTGGAAAAACTCTTGATACTGTCAATTCCAAGAGTCTAGTACAGATAATAATTTGAATGCCAGATATCCACCTGGGTAGTATTGTGAGCTTCCTCTTTAGCAGTTAGTCTGTAGCCAGGAAGGAGTGAGAGGGCATAATCGTTTCACGGTAATGCTAACCCTGTAGTCTGATCACTCCTCTCGCTCCACAGTCCCTGTCTCCATTCTAAAAGTCTTCAGCAGGAAAGCTGACACTTTGGGGATCTCTCCTTTTATTTCAGAGCTTGACTGTTGAAAATGAATGGGGTGTTTGAAGCTGCTCAGTGACCTTATGTTTCCTTCAGGATTGTATTTGTGTCCTTGAACCATTCAGTTATTGAACCTCTCAGCAGCATGCTGGGGATGGTGCTGCAGTCCTTGTGTATGTCTTTATGTTGCTCTTTCACTTCATTTTCCCCTGCAAGCTGCTTCCCCTTCCTATCTCTGTATCCTTCATGTTGGGCATTTAATACCTGGCACCAGTGGCTCTTGCTTCCTCTGCTCGGAAGCTGTGAAAGGCGGTCTCCGTTGCTGGCCTCCCCACAGCTGCTGCCTGCCAGATCTGCTTTCCAATTAACAGCCGGTCAGGCAATCCCCAGGACTAGCAGCTCTGCAGTGCTAAATCACATGCACTGATGGAACTTGATTGAAGCTGTTCCTTTTCTCCATGGGGAATTGCCAATAATACAAACCGAGCAGATACACAAATGAGGCTGGGGAGGGGAGAGAGTTTGCAGCATCACCCAGGTGCCACAGAATTCACAGGAGAAACCAGTCGCCTCTTCTGGGATGGAACAGACTATTGCTGCCTTGGAGGTAACAGCCTCCTGCCGATGGCCCAGCATAGCTCCTTTCACTGACACTCCTTGTCTTTGCTCTTTACCAGGTTCTCATTGCTTCCCATTTGCCATCCTACGAGCTGCGTCACAACCAGGTGGAGTCCATCTTCCTGTCCGCTATTGACATGTACGGACACCAGTTCTGCATTGAGAACCTGCAGGTATCTACCAAACTTCTCTCCTTGTTTCCCTGCTTTCTTCTCACCGATCTTAATGTTTCTGTGTTAAGTCTCACCTGTAGTCCCAAGGTCCTTGTGGCTTTAAATTGTATTGTTCTGGTTTCTAGCTTCCCCCTCATTTTTGTTTTCATTCCTACACTGATATCAGAATGACCTCATGGCAGTCTACAACTTCAAGGGGGGCAGCAGAGGGGAAGGTGCTGATCTCCTCCCTCTGGTGACCAGTAATAGGACAGAGGAAATGGCGTGAAGCTGTGTCAGGGGAAGTTCAGATTGGACATTAGGAAAAGGTTCTTCACTGAGAGGGTGGTCGGTCACTGGAACAGGCTCCCCAGGGAAGCGGTCACGGCACCAAGCCTGTCAGAGTTCAAGGGGCGTCTGGACGACGCTCTTAGTCATATGGCTTAGTTTTAGGTAGTCCTGTGAGGAGCAGGGTGTTGGACTCGATGATCCTTATGAGTCCCTTCCAACTTGAGATATTCAATCATCTAATATAAAAAGGTCATAATCCTTGATGAACAATAGGAAAAGCACGGAAATCAGAACAAGTCAGGCTTGATTTGGGGTTTTTGCTTTTTTGCCTGGCCCTGTTTGCAAGACAAGCAGTTTTCTTTTACAACTCTGCTTAATGTGATCTCTTCTAGAAACTCATTTTGTCTGAGACATCCATCTTTGATGTGCTACCCAACTTTTTCTACCACAGTAACCAGGTGGTAAGAATGGCAGCTTTGGAGGTAAGTTTATTCCCATTCAAAAAAAAAAAAATTTCAATTTTTCTGTGTTTTTTGTTTTGGTTTTTTGTTTTGTTTTGTTTTGAGCACTGTAACCCTGCAAGATTAAGAGAGCTGTGGGTTGTGTGGAATCTGGTGTACTTGGAGTCTGGCACTTAACAGCATTAGTATTCATAATTGACTGAAACTTCAGATTCGAGTTATCTTCTTTGCTTGAAGAAGACTTAGGTGGTTGAAAGGATTGAAAGTGAAGCTGCTGTCAGAGAATGTGGTCAGCCTACCCTGTGTGCCTTGTGCTGATGGGTGTATCCTGCCAGACTGGCCTTCCTCAAAGAATAACTTTACATTCTGGTTGAATTAGAGTTCTATGTAGATATTCATTTGGAGGTATCTGTTTGGTTTTTAATATTTTTTAAGTCTCCGGTGTATTATTTGTCTTCTTTCTCTCTTTCTGCTTCCTTAGCACAGTTAAGCTGATCGAGTTTCTCTCTAACCAGGTGTACGTTCGAAGGGCATATATTGCCTATGAATTAAACAGTGTCCAGCATCGCCAGCTGAAGGATAACACTTGCGTGGTGGAGTTCCAGTTCATGCTACCTACCTCCCATCCGAACAGGTCAGATCACGTGTTCAGCTGCCTTTGGAATTGGAGGTTTATGAGGGGCTACATCCTATCTTGGCAAAGAAAACTTGCAATAGAATTGGTGGAGAAAGGGAGAGTCCCAGTGCCTCAAATAAGCACAAATTATTTAAGATAAACCCCTACATTACCCAGTTCCTTCTCCTAAGTTATTTAAAATCTCAGGAGCTGTGGGTAGTAGTTTCTGCAGTTTGGATTCATTTTAATATGATCCAGTTTTCATGTATTTTCTGATTTTTAAGTTCAGCTTGTGTAGTACCTTCCCTCTAGAACTTCAGTTCTAGCTGAATCCTGAGCCTTCCAAAAGATACAGTTCCAGACAAAATAATCAAGTACTTGGAATTTTAATAAAGAACAGTCAAACAGTCTCTGTCCCCTTCCTGCAGCGCTCCCCTGCCAGCCCTTTATAACTGTTTGAGATTGGCTCTACTTTCAAACCTGGCTTTACTGGATAAGGTGAAATCTTTTCTAGCATGTGTTTTTTTGACTGAGAAGACCAAGATGCATGTATGAATGTATTTTATATAGAAATGCTAGAGTTGACATACTTTGGTTTTCAGTCGGTATTTTTCAGAAGGTATTTCTCATGACTGCAACCAAAAGCATCAACTATTCGCTGCCCTGTCTTGCAGAAGGGTCGCATCTCCTAGCATGTGCTAAGATCATTTAAAAAACAAACAAACAAACAAACTTGATTATCAGAACTTCTTCCACATCTGTCAGGTTAGTCAGTTCCCATGTTTTTTCATTTGCAACAGGAACTCAGGAGGGTATTTTAGAGGATATTTTATTTTTATCCCAGGCAGGGGAGAGCGTGCTGGAGCCACGAGGCGCAGTGAGTCTCCGTGGCCGCCGGGTGCCACTGTTGATCTGTGCTGGTTTGGCAGTGTGGTACCAGTGCTATTTTTCTCCTTTGTTTCCAAACATCTTTTTCCTTATTTTATTTTTGGTGGGGCTGGGCAACGGGGTCCAGTCTCGCTTCATTGAGAATCCATCAGTACATTTTATGAAATGGTTTTCAGAATCTGGTTTGCTAGAAATGAATGACTGTCCTCAACAAGCAGCACAAAACACTCATGATACAAATGGGACATGCATTTGGTCTCATCTGTTTCCTACATTTCTAGAATATTTGTAAATAATTGCATACTATTTTTAGTACCCCTTTATAATACTCTCTCCCCCACACCCCCCTATTCTTTCTCCATTTCTTCTGTTTGCTGGTCTCAGTTACCTCTGTTGCTTGGGGGTTGTTTGGCCTGCCCATGCTGACCGCTGCTCTATTACTGTGTGCAAGCTTAATTGGACAAGGTCAGCTGGAAGAGGAGAACCGTTACCTGCTTGGGGAACAGCTTCTTTCTCCTGAAATCTCCTCTCCCCTTTACGCTGAATTCGCTGGGGCAATGTTCTGAAGCTCAGTTTTGCTTCTCAACCATCGGCACTGCTGATTGTTGACTGAAAATGCATCGCAGTCCATGTGCAGAGACAAGCAGACTTGGGGACAGATCGCTGCTTGCATAGGCAGGTTCAGTTCCTTTGAGTTGCACCTCCGTCTGTTAGTGATGAATTTGGCTCCTGTTGCTTGATGCAGCTTCTTGCAGTGTATACCTACTTGTGCAGCCATTGTGTGGCTGGGTGCTGAGGCACAGCTGGCAGCAGGATACCGAGGGTCTTAAATTAGCACTGAGTGTGTAGATTTAAGCTAGCTGTAAAGGCAGATCTTATGGTAAGGCCAATACACAGAAATCTCAAAACTCTGACATTGTCTTGCTTAAGTCGTCTTTGTTGTTTTTGGCCATGTTCTATGTCCATTGTATGTTTTTTCTGTATCTTCTGTAGCATAAACTTGTAGACTGAAAAGCTAAAAATGCATTCCAAGGGCAAACCCCAAAGCCAAAATATCCCAGCTGACCAAGCAAAATGTCCCCTGAGGCTCTGCAGGGTTGGGTCCTGGTGAACCAGGAGTAGCTACCAGAGAGCCCTTAAGAGAGCGTTCTCTTTTGGAGCTGGTGGTAGTTGTATGATGCCATACATTTTTCAGCACTTCATCAGATATTTTTAAGCCCTGGTCCCTTTTGTGTCTGATTTCTGTGAACGTTTAAGGGCCTGAATTTTACTGGAGCAAATATTCATGTAGAGAAAATTGCAAACTGGTAATGGTTGCTATGTTTAAGTTCTTTGTTATTGGTATTTAACCCTGCTATGCCTTTACTTAATTGTAACAGAAACAATCACAGTCACTACTTCTGATCTGACTAATCACAGCTAGGCACTCAGACTTTGTGTTTTTGGCCACTGAATGATTGCCATCAACTACCCACAGGAAAGCTTTACATGGAAGCAGAGAGGAAAGAAAAACTGTTAAATCTGCTAACAACATCATAGAAATGCAGCCTGCTCCTGGTGGGTTTTGTGGGCAGAAACTGCTTTGGGAATTATTTGTTTAAATTAATAGAAAACATCCTGTTGTAAGAATCCCCACTGATCCCGGTTGCAAGGGTAAGACATAGGGAGAAAAACTGCTTATAATTGAAACCATACAGGGCTTTATAGATCAAAACCAGCATTCCTTATTGCCCGGTGCAAGGCAGATGAGGAGTACAGTGTAACCATCTGGTGCCTTTTGCAGTAAATGGAGTTTGCAAGCCCTCTCCAAGTAGAGGACGTTGCAGTGATCCAATCTGGAGGAAGCGATACAAGGGTATCTACAGGATGCTGATCGCTCCATGCTGCAGCAGGGTACTGCAAACAAATGCTTACGTGCGGAGCCCCTTGCATTTGGATAACCTGCCTCTTTCAGTCATCTAGAGTCCTGGTGAGAAAAGATGTGAGAAAGAAATGAGCCCTGTTCTGAGCTGTTCTTTGCTTCCCTCTTGTTCAGACTGCCCTGCTGAGATGGGAAGCTGGTGGAATATTGACTGGTGTTTAGAGAGTTCAGCTTTCTTTGTGAGAATGGCAAGCCAGGTGACAGACACTGAAAGGCCTTTCTTAGGTGTTCAGCACATGAAACAGTGCTTGCCTAATCTTAGCTTAAAATCTTCTGTTCAAAGAAACATTGTGTGTCTAGTAGAGGGAGAGGGAATTATAGTGCTTTTTCAACAGGAGAAGTTTTTTTTCTAATAATCCCCCTCTCCTCTCCTGCTTTTGAACAGCCTTTCTTATGTCTGAAGCTGTAAGGTTTAAATTAAACTGGGACATTGTCTGCTGTAGCCAGCTTTTGGAGCCTGCTGCAGAATCGTGCTGCTGCACTGCTCCTCCTAAAGCATCCCCTTTTCTCCAGCTCGCTGCAAGCTCCCAGCCAGGTTGTTCAGCTGCTCTCTTGATCTTTCCTTCCCCAGTAGCAGATGTGCTGGAGGATGAGAAGGGAAGAACTCAGAGGTAAATGTGTTCCCACAAAACAGATCCCTCTGTTTTACTCAGAGGTAAATGTGTCCCTCTGTCAGATGCTAAGACAATTGCTGACAAGGGTGACTTAAGAGATGCTGGATATATCTTTATTTGGGGGTATGGCAATGATACCACAGGGCTCTGCCTTCTGAATATGTTGAGCCCCAAAGGAAATTGAAGTATAACCCAGCCTGTTTTGCTCACTCTGCTGCCTTAGCCATGCCTTGCCAATCCATCTGTGCATTGAGCCCACGCCTGCCTTTTGTCCCCCCACGTGCCACCCCTAACTGCCACACTTGGCCTTGAGACCTCCTTGGGAATCTTGAGTCAGGATGTACCATTGGAAGGTGGAAGTGAAGGAAGGTTTTAGCACTGCAGATTAAGACTTTACGTTTTGATAACTCACTTAGTTATCAAAACTTAGCTTTAAAGCAAGTTTTACTTTTGAAATAAAGCAAGTTTTACTTTTGAAACGTGATAAACAAGGTGTCTGATACCAGCTACCCCTAGTTGCATTCGGAGCTGGGAATGCACACAGCTCGGCAAACACGGACATACAGGCAAATGCCTTACTTAGAGTTGTCTAGGTTGAATTCATTCTTGGGACTGTGTCCTGCTGTCCGTGATGCTTCCAAGGGTGGAATTCAAGTCTAGTCATTAGTTGCTTTGTATTTCCAAGGGTGTCACTATAAATATCTCAACTATCTTGTGCTTGGTTTTGCCCAGTATCTCCTCTTTCTGTGCTTGTGGATGTTTGTTGACATCCTACTTGGACTTTGATGTTGTTGATATCAAAGCTTAAGAGTGGTGCATGATCTCTCCTTTGCTGTCTCTTGATGTCTTATCATCTATGGAGTATTTTGGTTGTTCTTTTTTGTCAGCCTCTTCCTTAGCTTACAGGTAGAAACCATTTTGAAGGCTGAAAGCCAAATTAAATATTGCTGTTTCCAAACAGTGCTTTTTACAGAAGAGTAAGAAACCAAAACTCGCTTACACTTAGAGCAGTGTTTATAGGTTTATTCCTGCTGTCATTTTACAATGATATAGTCATAAGATTTGAATTTCTGACAAAATGGAAGCGTTTTCTGTGGACTAAATAGTTGCTAAAACAGCCTTCTTGCATCAGTCTTTGGATTGCTAGTATTGAATCGGCCGTGCTGCTTTGGACTCTAACCGTACGAGCCTGGAGACCCGAGTGTATAACTCGTGTATCATTAGGTAGCCTGAGGTCCCCTCCTTGTTGCGGGAGACTGGCTGATATCAGGAGGGAGGAGGGGAAAATTATTCCAGGACACCTGTAAATCCCTGCAGTTTCGTGCTGAGGGTTTGATGTTAATTAGACAGCAGGCAGCAGTAATGTGTTGCAGTTCCCTTGGCTTGCCTGTTTCAGAAAGGGCAAAATCTTCCAACAGAGCAAAGAAGGGGCTGTTGAAGGGGCAGCAAACTGAATGGAACGACGATAATTTTATGCAAATTGGACTTCAGTAGCAGATTCAGCTTGGCTGAATCACAGAGGGAGCAGAAGAATAAGGAAAGAAGGAGGGAGAGGAAAAACCCAATCAAAATGTATGGTTTGAGGCATGTTTCACAGCCTTCTGTTTAGATTCTTCTACAGAAATGAAGAAACATAAGAGGAATGCCACTGGTCACAGCCAGTGGAATTGCTCTTTCTCCTGTGGTACTGCTGTTAATAACTACAAGTGGGTTATTCAGCCGACCTCTGCTGATTCCGCTTTGCTGCCTGATTTCAAAAGCTTTGCCCTGCGCTGGCACTCAATCACAGCTTGATATAACCAGTGGTGCTTTGCATGCATTGCCATCATTTTCATAGGGGAAATGCTCTTGTTTAAAAAAAAAAAAAAAAAGAAGAAGAAGAAGAAAGGGAGGGGCAAGGGGAAACAAATCCAGATTCATCCAGGAGGTGCAGGGGTCTGCTAAGGGGATTTTTGTTTGCTTGAGCAGAAGGAGTAATTGTAGCAGTAGAGCTTGCAGCGGTATGGAGCACACTCCTAGTGAGATCAGCTTCCCCGGTCGAGAAGGGCCTTTTCAAAAGTTCCAGAGAGGCAGGGAGAAGGGCTGGGGCTGGTGTGGGGAGAAGGTTTCTGATCCCGTGATCAGCTACGTCGAGTTGGCTGCGGAGAACGCTGCCGGCGCCTGCTCCATCAGCTCTGCCTTTATTCAGCTCCCAGAACCGTGGTGCTGCTCGTTGCACTGACGTTGCCGTAAGGCTGAGCAGGCTGGCTTGCAGCTGGTGTTTTATTTGTCGGAGCTGCAGAGGTGTAGCTCTGTGAGTGGACCAGAATGCCTTTTCACAAGGCCTGGTTGTGCTGCAAATATCAAACCTTTACCTCGTAGTGCATTTCAGTGGCAAGTGACAGTCCAGCTCCTGATGCGACAAAGCCCTCCACAGCTATGATGACCTGTAGATACAAAGCCAGCCTCATAGCGTGCAGCTTAAAGACTACTCCTCTCTTCTTTTTTGAGATCTCCAGCCCCTGGGTCTTCTGTTTCCCTCATTGTGATTCTTGCCATAATCTCTTTAGCTTCGTACTGAGTGGCTTGAGAACAGTTCCTGGAGCAAGGCAACAGGGCGCCTTTTTTGACACAGAAAGGAACATTTGTTATGCTGTTTTTTTTCTGTCTGTTTTCTGAAAGCATTCCAGGGACTGCTACACAAGTGGACCAGGTGTAGGAACTACCAGTCCTCTCCAGACTATGTTTTCCAACTGAAGTAGATCACATGCAGCTTTCCCACCATTTGCCAAACTAAAAAAAGAAGTCTCAAGCCCCTGAGGCCTCGTGGCCCTTTCGATCCTAACCACAGGCTCTCCAGCACAGCGTCTCTCCCCACTGCCTCCAAATGAAATTAAAGACTTGTGTTATTTACCACTGAACAGATACGTCTTTAGGCCATTTTGTGCTTTCTCCTGTATGGCTTAAGGAGATCATGGGGACTTTTCATGCCTCTACCAGTAATGCAACAAACATAAAAGTTGTAGTGAATATGACTCTGCTGTGACAAAACCAGTTTGAGAACAAGACCGGGTGCAGTCAGTGTATTTAGCAGCGTGACCATGGAAATACACTGGTCGTTAAGTACCGAGACTTCATGCCAAGTAACCTGGGGTCTTACCTATGGTCAAGGATGTTAAGAAAGTCTGTGGTTTGATCTCCTACAGGTTTCTGCAGGGAAGGGGAGGGTGAATATCCAGTTACATGCTCCCTGAAGCTTTGCTTTCAGTCTTTTCATGTTTGCTGATCTCTTTGCACAAGCCTCCTGTGTGCATGTATTTTTTTTTTTTTTTCAATTTAATCTTTACTATTTTGAGTGTCAGATCACAGCAATTTTTACATCTCGCATGGAGCAATATGCCGCCTTATGCTTTCATGAATGTAGCTAGGATGGGCTAGGCTGTGCCGTTCTTACGCTGCTATGAAAGTGTGCCCCTCGCCTTCTTTCCATCTTATGTGCGTCACTGAGCCCCAGTCTGCATGCAAAAATGTGAAGAGTTGGACTGACGTTATAAAAGGAACTGTAAAATTTTCCTAAAATTAGCCTTAAGTTCTGCTTGTTCTTTTTGGTATTCAAGGCCTCGAATGCTGAAAATGCAAAGTATTACACGGTGTTTATGTTTGTGTTTGCTTTATTACTGCATTGTTGTGGGAGCCAGTGCGTGGGCTGCTGCTTAGTGTAGAGGTTTGGCAATGAGGATTTGGCTTGTTTTTCTGAACCTGTTGCAATCTTCCTGTGGGATATGGTCACTTTTTGCATCTGTGCTGTTTGCCCTTCTGTCAGGGCATGCAAACTCCCCCCTCTGGTCTTGCTTGTGAAGCTCACTTGGTGTATGCAAAGGACTTGAAGTGGCTACGATAAAAGAGGCTATAGAAATGCAGGGTGCCTTGCAAATGCAATGCGTTTTCCTGGGTATGTTATTTGCATGTTATGTGCATGGTCTGTGCTCATTCCCATGGCAGCCGTGGCAAGCGAAGTCAGGTGGTGGGTGCCTTCTCAGGGTCAATGACATTGAATTCTGCCTGATACCTGATGGTTGACAAATTTTGGTTTAGTAAATTGTAAACTTGTTGCTGGTCTGTGTATCAGCTTGATGATAGTTCTGTATTATGGCTTTCACTAACCAATCTGTAACTAACTGTGGTTGTTTGATTACAGAGGGAACATCCCCACGCTAAACAGGTATGGTACTTGTCATCTTTTAAAATGTGAAAAGACAGACTAGAAAGAAGTAGCCTAATACTTAATGTTTTAACATGTTTTGTTTTAGTGCCCTATCTTTACTTGGGTAGTTCTCAAACATAACTCTTCTTTTTCCTTCCCTTTTCCTCTCCCTTTGTCTAAAACATGTTTTCAGCTTTTCTTTACCCTTGAAAAAAAGCTTTGCATGCAGCAATCTTTAAAATGAAATTTGTCAGGTGACTCAGCTCATCTGCAGTATGGTACACAGCAAACTCCTAGCAGAATGCTGTTTCTAGGGTCTCTTTTTCGGAACTGGATTCCCAGCTGTTGACCCTCTGGTAGGGTGTCACAGTGAAACAGGCAGTTACTCCTAGCCGACAGCATACCTGTTGCTACTCTGGTTTCTTGCAACTAGCTTAGAATTTGTCGAGGCTGTTTCACCTCCCTCACACCATAGATGAATCTACATCTCAAACAGCTGACAGCATGTTTTGTTGTGTTTTGGACGCTAATTTTTCCTCCCATGTCTCAGTTGAAAAGTATTTCTTGTTTTAAATAATACATGAAAAATGTCTGCTGTCTTTTTGTTTAGTTACTGTTCTGTGGTATTTTTTGTATTAGTTGTAAGAAATGTACACCAAGGCATGTCCTGAAAAATTTTTCTCTTTCAAAACGTGAATACTTATTATTTATTACTGCTTACAAGCCTATTTAGGGAAAAATAGTAAAAATGGGCTTGAAAGTCTCATGGCTCTTAATCAGAGATAAATTACGGAAACATAGAGTGACTTTAAACATGGAGAGCTATTAATCAAACTGATGATACTTTAGACTTGTTAACAGTATACTTAGGACCATATCACAATGGTTTTCTGTACGTGGAAAGAAAGAAATGTTAGTAAAGCCGGTAAGTAGCAGTGGCAGCAATCCACAGTGTGGTCCCGAATCCGTGTGGCTGGCAGCAGTGCCGTAGCCAGCATGGCTGGGCCCCTGGTTTGCCTGCTGTGCCGCTGGCATCTGATCCAGCACGGCAGCTGAGCATCTCTTTGACTTTACACGTTGTAAGTCAAGCATGTGCTGTGCTGAATCAGCGCCCTGATTTTTTTTTTCCCCATTGCCTTCTGCCTCCTGTTGTGGCACCAGTTGGGGAGGACAGAAACTTAACTTTGTTAATGTCTTCCTAAGCCCCGGGGAGAGCGAAGCAAGTGGGAGTGCGCTGGTCCTGTGTCACAGAGCACTGCCGTGTGCCAGCTCGGCATTTCTGTCTCTTCAGAGCAAGCTTGAAGGTCTCACCATGTTGCAGGGGGCTTTCGAAGTAGGTCCCTCAGTGAATTAAGATGACTCTGTGGCACAGTTCAGAAATTAGAAATAGTTATTGCAGAGAAGGCAAAACCCAATTCTAGTAGCTAGGGAAGGGATGTCTAGTTAGTTGTATGCTTTTTGTTCACCGTGTGAGAAACTTCCTCTGCTAGTCTTGACCATAACATTGTGGGTCTTTAAAAAAAACCATAAAAATAATAATAATAGCCCAAACCCCAAAATAACACAAACTATTTCACAGCTGGTGTGTGCTGCCATAGCAGTTGAACTCAGTGATACTTCAGTATACTCAGGATCCTGCCCTCTGCCAGGGAGGAATGCTGACCTTTAGTGAACGCTGCTCCTGCTTGAAATAGAACTTTCTTACTCAGTGCCTTCCTCTGAGCTTGTGTAAATCTGTCCCAGTCCTCACTTAAATAAGGAATTGGTCCTGTATGAGTGATGTGTGTACTGCAGTGTATCTCAGTGCTTGAACAGCAGACATCAGGCACGAGTATGACAGTAGTAAGCGTCTGGAGCTCTGCCTTCCTTGCTCCTTAAGACAGATGTGTTCTGGGGCCAACTGCTTGTATTTAGCAGCTGCCACCTTTTAGCAGTCAAAACTGAGCAAAATAAATGAGTAGGGGGAGTTGCAATGTTTTTAGGTATGGACTAAATTAGATGGAGGAGCATGTTAATTTGGTCAGCAGTTAAAGTGGAAGGCACTGTAATAGGACTTCATTTAGGGCAGGAATACTAGTGCAAGAGTATAGAAAACCCCGTTTCCAGTATAGGATTTTAGTGAGGTCACTATACCACACCACATTTGAGAAGTGTAAATTATAGTATGACCAGAAAAATTGTGGTAGCAATAAGATAATATAGCTCGGTACGCTTCAACTTAATTTGTAAAAACTTACTAAATCTTTGAAGTGTCAAAGCTTAGAATTATTGTTGTTCATCTTAGTATTCCACCTGTAAAGCAAAGCATACCACAGGAGGAAAAATACCTTCAGCTTTGCATAGTCATAATTCGCCTGTCATCTCAAGAAACTCCTTAAGAAATACTTGCTTTAAAGGGTTATAACATTATTTCCTAACTTTTTAAATTGTTCCTGTACATTGGGACACCATCGAGGTAAGGGCATTAATGGCACCAGAGGCGTGCCAGCATTGCAGGGACTTTGGAGAAGACAGCGCAGCAGGTCTGGTGTGCTGACGAATCTAACAAACCATGCAACAGTTACATTGGATAAACAGCCACGCTTCAGGTGGTCAAAGCATACGCACATGCACAAATCTTTTTCCAGTGATATTCTTCTCTCCCTTGTCCCTACTAACTGTCATCTTATTGAATTGCCGTTTAGAATGTCCTTCTCTTCCAACCTCAATCACTACGGGATGGTCCACGTAGCTAGCGTGAGTGATGTACTGCTAGACAATTCATTCACTCCACCGTGCCAGCGGATGGGTGGAATGGTCTCCTTCCGCACATTTGAAGATTTTGTCAGGTACGTGGGGAAGGGTGATGACTGTTTGTTTTGCAGGCTTCCTAGGTGGGCCCAAATGGAACTGGACAAAATCTTTGCCTTGTCTAGAGTCAGGTTTAAACTGGTCCTGAGCTTGTTTGCTAAGTTTCTGGAGTTTTGGGTGGAAGTTTGTTTGGATCCTCTGTCTGTCTCCTTGAGATAACTGAAAGTTTCAGACTGCTGTAAGAGCAGTTTACAGGCAGAAGGATCAGCATCTTGAATTTCTGCTGATTGGAGATCATTTGCAAATGTGCTGATTTCTTCTAACGCTCTTGTTCATGCTTATATGTGTGGGAGGATGTGTTTTTTATGCTTTCAACCTTCTAGGGGTAGGCAAAAAAACCCCAGCAGAGCCCACAGCAGTCGTGAGGGCCTGCAACCGTAAGATCTCTGACAAATGTTACAAGATCCAGGCTTTGCTTTGGTTTGAGGGGTAGAGGAGGTATTGCATCCTCATCTTTTGAGTTTCAGTCCTGCAAAGGGAAGCAGTCCTTTTCTCTCCCTTCCCTCCTTAGCAACATGATTTGTGGATTTTTAGTGCTGTATGCTTTCAGTGGGCTAGCAGCAGTGTGTTGATGACTAATACTTCTCTGGTGTATTTCAGAATCTTTGATGAAGTGATGGGTTGCTTCTGTGACTCTCCTCCCCAGAGCCCAACCTTCCCTGAAGCTGGCCATGCTTCCTTGTATGATGAAGACAAGGTACAGTAGTTTTTTCTCTTGAGATTGCTCTCAGGTTGGAAATAGAAGGCGTGCAGAATGCCGCAGTGACTGCAGGCTAGATACTTTTCACTAGTTTGAGTGCTGGAAGCAGGAGTTAAGAGCTTTATGTATTTATGTATGTGATTTGTTTGCTTGTTCCACAGCAGGTGATTCAAAGTAGGTGGCCATTTTCTGACTCTGTTCTAGAACTATGGCTAAGTCTCTTACTCTCCATGTAAATTTAGTTTGTAGCTTTTAACATCAGCAGAATTACTGGACCCGCAGCAGCGTAACTGAGAGTTTAGACCCACGATTAAGTTTCCAGACCTTCTCTGTGCATCGGGGTGTTGAACTGCGTATTCAACTGCCTTTACTTTAAGTCCGACTTGCCTTATTTTCTGTCTTACACCCTTCCTAGTCACATTACATTCTCATTCTTCCCTCTGTTCTACCTCTTAGAACTGTTTTTAGGAGGAAAAGATGAGAGGAACCCCTCAATTTTTGCATTGATGTGGAGAACAGGTGCAGAGGAAGCAGATGGTTTATAATCCATAGTGACAGAAGACCAGTTTCCCTTAGAGACACAGGTAGCTGCTCCACTGCTCTGTCCTGCCCCCGCAACAGCGGGAAGCTCTGTTGGAATATAGTCTGTGACCAGAATAGGGCTTGGTTTTAAACTGATCCATTGATCTTGATGTGTGTAAGTACTGTAGCCTTGTTCCAGAATACTACTGTCAACCTTAATGTCCTCAGATCTCTCTCTTTACCTCCCTCTCACCTCACCAAGGATAATTTCCTGTTCATACTCAGTTTTTCACAGTTAACTGCAGGCTCTTAAATGCTAAATTTGTCATTTCTCAGAGCTCTAATGTAAGTGATGCTTCCACGTTATTTCATTTTGGTGTAGATATGAAAACACACATTGTTTTGCTCCTACACTTTGAATTTGCTTAATTTCATTACCTTTCTCGATGCCAAAGTCCTCTGATGTCCTGCCTGTACTGCATCTTGTAAAGAGAACACCTGACCCTGCATTCTTTCTGCATGCAAATGCACTTGAGTTAGCCGAGTCAGATGTGACCGTCAGAATTGGATTCTCCAAATGAAGCTCCTGTTTGCGGACATTAACTCTTACTTCTGTGAAATTACAAATTTGCGAGGCTGCTTGGTTAAGGATTTCCCTCATACTTTTCCTTGGTTTACAGCATGATCTGCTGAGGTCGCTTTTCCGTAGGGCATCAGTATTTTAGAGTTGTATTTAGGGAGCCTCTTTTGAGAACTCAGAGGTGCTTTGTTGTTAACTATTTATTCATAGGGAATATTTTCTTTAACTTGCAGACTGCCCGCGAGGAGCCCATTCACATTCTTAATGTTGCTATTAAAACAGACAGTGACGTTGATGATGATGGGCTGGCAGCCATGTTCAGAGAGTTCACGCAAAGCAAGGTAAGTTGCCTTGATTCTCTCTCTGGAACTGTGTAATTGTGCAGGACAGCTCTGTCTGCTTTGGGAAAAGTCAGTATGTTCCTCAGTTTTTTGTGTGTGTGTTTGTTTTTTTCAAAACAAATAAATGCAACAGTTACATCCTTAATTTATCCCATATAAAATCTTACCACCTCTTTGACTGGATGTAGCTGCACCTTTCTGAAGCATTTAGGTCATTGTTTTTCTTTGCACTGCAATCTAAATCCATCAGGTCAGGACTTCTTCCCTTTAATTTTTGATAGGGTAAAAGACCTTTAAGGTTTTAAACGCATTAGGTCAATCTTCGGTATCTATCTCCAGATGCTCTGAAAAAAATTGCTCCCTGATGGTAAAGTTGTTATATGAGTAACAGAGGCATGGACGGTGACATTAAAATGGCCTATGTTTTCTGTATCACGATAGTCTTAATGCAATTAAAATTTGTTCTCCTTGTTGTTGGCATGCTGGAGCATCCACCTAGTGTGCTATATCTGGCACAAGGTGGAATTGATTTGATGTGTTCTGTTGCTCCTTCGTAAGTATGGGATACACTTTAGAGTACCAGATGTTAGTCCTGTGGCCAGTTGTGAGACAGCATGGGGTGGGGATAGCCTCCTCGAGTCCACTCTGCCCTCTGGTGTCTGCCTGCACTTGCTTTTCTGGTTGGTGTGAAGAACTCCTCGGCTGGCTTGTGGGTGTGAGTAGCCCATCAGGCACTGGGACGCTGCTGCATCTGAGGTACCTGCAGCGACTGTGGGAGGACTGAGCGAGTAGTTTCTAACTTCACTTCCCATTCTGCAGAAATGAGGGGTTCCGAAATGGGGCTGGTATCCACGCGACTCCAGCAGCTTCCTGTCTCTTTAAGCAAAGAAAATAATCAGATATAAAAATTAAAAATAGTTCTGCTTTTCATCTGCTTGATCATGCTCCAGGCGTTTTATGGGAGGGGATAAAAGGAAAGAAATAAAAAAAAAAATTCCAAAACACATTAAACTATCAAATAGGTTGATCCAAATTGTCCAAATAATCTTCTAGTCCCAGCATGTTGTGTGTGTTTTTTTTAATAGAAATTAGGATCATATACTTGTAAATGACTTGTGGAGGAGATTGAGGCAGTCAGTGCAAATGGAGTTTCTCCAGGTGCTGATGGCTAATTGCTCTGTAATAGCTGTGGACTTGCTGTGAGACCCACATTATTACGATGTAATCAGAATCCTGTTGCTATGCTGTTATTGTCTGCCACTTGTGGAATTTCAAAAGCAATAACAATTTTTGCTTTTTAAATCATGGCATTATTAAAGTTATTTTCTTTCTCTTGCCATGAATATAGTCACTGATGCTCATTTTCAAAGGGCTTAACCTTAGTAAAACATTTCAGTCTGTACCGAAAGGGGTTGTTTTGTTCCTGGTCTAGCTGAGAGCTGAGTTCTTGTTTCTTTTTTGTTGTTCTTTTTTTTTTTTTTTTTTTTCCCTTTGCTTTTAAATTGGAAAAAGGAGGAGAAAGGAAAAAGTTTTAGAAAGAGGAGCAGAATGAGGAGATCTTAACACTTCAAAAGATCAGTGGTGTGGCAAATACTGATGGCAGCACTTATTTGAAATGTAGCTTAGTGGAATTTGACAAAGAAGCAACCAGAACGGATATTCTCTCATCTATTTGAAAAAACTAAGTAACACCTATCATTTATCACCTTTGCGGTATTGACACGTCTGTCCCTTGGTCTGGGTTGTCTGTGTGCTTATTGTGCCAAAAGCAAGTATGTGCTACATGCTTCCTGGGGTTAATTCTTTTAAATCTCATTTTCCATCATTTTCCATGGTCTTACCACGTCTGCACTGTGCTCCCTTCAAAAAGTAATCTTTGCAATAAAGACCAACTTGCTTTGGCAAATGAACGAGAATGTTTCCTGCAAGACTTGTATATGACTCTTTGCTTTAGTCGTTAGCAAGGCTCAGCTGGAATACTGTGTTCTTGTGATTTGGTTACTTACCTCTTCAGATTTAATGTATTTGCTTATGTGCGCTACTAGACAACCATCAGAGGAGAAATCTTAGCTATGAGTGGACTGAAGTGGACTAGGAACTTGCAGCGTAGAGGCGGGAGGATCTGTAGAGCTTTTTCAGGTCATAGAAGACTTTGACATGTTTTTGATGTGTTCTTTTCCTGTTAATCCAGTCACCTGATTCCATCCTTGCTTTTTTACAGAAATCAGTCCTGATTGAACATGGGATTCGGAGGCTGACTTTCCTTGTAGCACAAAAGGTACTTTGATATCTCTCATGCTGCTCAGAACTCTTTGGTTTCTAGCTCATAATAGCATTGACACTTGATGTCTTTTTTCCCAAATTAAATGCTGTATTAACTATATTTAGTTCTCTCTTCACTGTTTTTGTTCTCTAAAATTTGAAATGGTTTTGATGAATTCGCTTAAGAAAATTAATTTACAATTGTAAACAATCGTGGCACCTCTTGTATTCTTGAATTAATTATTTTTTGATTTTCATCCTAATTGCTAGCTTTCTTCTGCTTTTTTTTTCTTGTCTTCCTGTGTTTGTATGTTCGTTTGTAAGGACTTCAGGAAACAGGTCAACTATGAGGTGGATCAGAGATTTCATGTAAGTAAAAAGGGCGTAGAACACGGTAGTATTCTTGACCTGAGGCCAGGAGGCACATGACTCTAGGCTTCTCATTTGGTTCTTAGTCAGGCATGTAACGCCAACGTTGGTGTCAGAGTTAAGTGAAGTATTTAAACAAACATCTAACTTCAAATACACTCCTGTATTTATGGGCCTTTTGCATTCAGTGGGGCCATTCACATGCTAAAGTCTCTCTTGTCACCTGGCTGAACTCCTGACTGCCACATTAGTAAAGATCTTGTTTGTTTCAGTATTGTTTTGTATTCTAAAATGTAATTATACAATTATATTTTTGTATTTCTTACGTAGTGTGGTGATTTCATTAGGCTTCTTAGTGATTTTTAAAATAACTTAGAGGAGTAATTGAAGTGACTTGCTAAATTTCGCATAATGGCTTAGTGATGTGGAAAATGTTTGATGCTCTTACTGCTAAGAATTACTTCTTTCCCCAGGGCTTGGGCATCAGTGAGGGCCAGGTTAGCCCTGTTTTCAAGGTGGCAATGTAAGGCATAAACCAAAGTTTTATCCCTTGTGTATCTACTTTACAACTCTGGGAGTTATTAGGAGTCTTGAAAGTGCAAGAAATTTATCCTGTGCTCAACACACCTGATTTAGCAAGCTTGATGAAAGGAAAACTAGTTTACAAATCAGCAAAAATAGTATTTGAACAAATGTGGGTATCACAACATGGGAATCACTGCCCACAGTACAGGTACAGATAGGTATCAATCAATGGTTTATGTAGGAAACCGGACTCTTTGGAGAGCTGTTGGGACCTTAAGCAAGAAAGTCCAGGCTTTAGTTTTAAAAAAAGAAAGTTTTACAGAACTGAATTGATATTTGGGGAATGAAAAAATACGAGTCTATGAATGAACATTGTAGCATGTGTCAGCGGTCGGAAAGGAGGCAAAGAATAAAAGGAGTCGTCGCAAAAAGTTTTTCGTGAGCTGCCATTTAGAGCGCCGGGCTGTTAGGATGTTCCTGGTTCCTAAGCCAGAGGAAGCAGCGTGGTACGTCGTCTGTTTGCAAAGTTTGTAGAGTACCTCTGGGATCTTTTGTGAGTGTCAGTCTTTATTACTATCTCCTATTCTATTCCGTTTATTACTGGACCAACTATTAACTTAGCCAGGGCCTGGGCTTGGGTTTGTTTTTGTTTTAATTACAGTCTATATAATTAGTTCCCAGCATGTTGAGGTAATAGAGAGTTGCTCCAGCAAGCTTCCAATTTCCTCATCTCATTAGGTTTTTAACGTGATTATTAGTATAATAATCAACTATGATGATTTCTGTTGTAGCTTTTCACATTCTGCGGTTTGCAGGGTGTCTTGATTGGCTAATTTAGGCAAATTATTTTGATTGTCTTGATGATGGTTGGTTGATTAGAACACAGCAGGGGTATAATTCTTCTGCCTAGGAAATGGAGCACTTTTTTGGATTTTGGTACCAGAGCACTGAGAATTTTTGTGTGTGTGCACATCTAATTATTATATTTGCCCACAACACTAGTCAAATGCCTTGAAAGCAATTACATTAGTGATAGAATGAGCATGGATGATGTTAGGAGAAATTGGCAGCGTGCAGAGGAGGACAGGTAGGAGGGATTTGGAAGAGAAGTGAGGGAACATGGAAGCGGTTGTTTTCTTAGAGTATAGTTGATGCTTATAGGCTCCCCTGGTATGCCCATTGCCTAAATTTTCAGGCAGGATTTCTTGTACCACTGGCTAGTCTGGAAGACACACTCCAGGCAAACACAAGTTATTTTGCTCAACTGAGACTCCTCAGGTGGAGCTCTGGGGACGGTTTTCTGTAGGAGGTAAGGAGGATGACTAGCCAGAAGATTACTTCTGGCCTTAAAAGCTGTGTTGCTCAGTGGAGCCTTGTACTCTGCCATCATGCACTGGTTGCTGCACTGAATCAAGCTAGGGTTGCAAGTCTTTTGTTGATCGTGAAATGGAATTCAGAAATTCAGTGATTCCAGGTCAGATGCCTTCTTTTTTTTCTTAGTAAGACAGTTCTGGCAAGCTGTGTATGCTCTCTCAGGTCACCTTTAGGGTAAGTGGCTGGTATTCTCATGTTGGTGCAAAGCATTCACAAAAGTTCCTCCACCCAGTAAAAGTGTAATTCCACAGAAATGGATGGCTTTGCTTGGATGAAACTGGAGGGACAGGTAGAAGGATGCTGTCTAGTCTTTCTCTTTTCTTCTAAGACATGTGCAATATGCCACAAAAATGTAAAGCCCTTGTCATTTGCTAGGATTTTATCTGTGCAATAGAATGACAGGGAAATGTAATCATATTTGGGGGATTCTTGTAGAGTACTATTTAATATATGAGGATAAAGTTATTTGATTACAATTCATAGTTTTCCTTGGGAAGAGAGTATTTCTAGCAGTAATAATATGAAGAGAGCTAGAGAATACAAATCATTGTTTTGTGTACATCTGCTTACACAATGGAGTGTTAATATCGTTGTATGGCTCCCAAGCATTTCCACAGCAATCATAATCATAATAGAGCTGGAAGTTGTTTCCCACTACTGTCTGGACAGTTCCATGTTATTGTCTGTTAACAATTAGCAATAATAATCAAAAGCCAATCAAGTATCCTCTGTTGCATTAGCAGCGAAGACAGGTTTAAACTACCTCTGCTGCCTTCGTGAGGGTAACTTGATTTTCCACCACCCTTTGTGATATTAAAAAAGTAGCTTGTAACTTCTGTCATTTCCTCTGCTGTGGTGCTGCCCCAGGTCTGGCCTGTGAGCACTCTCTGGGTACAGCAAATGGCTTACTTTTGGAGGGCTAACATAATTGTTTTTATTTTCAAACAGAGGGAATTTCCAAAGTTCTTCACGTTCCGTGCCCGGGATAAGGTAAGCTGTATATTCTTACTACTTTTCTCCTAAGTCTTGGCTTTGTCCTTCTTTCACGTAGCTGTTCCTTGCCAGTCCAAGGGGCTGGGAGCTACTTCAGCCCAGCTTCACTGCCTACTGCGGTGTTTTCTCCTCCCTTGCTGGGCCAGTGATCCGCACACGCAGCAATCGATGTCAGTGACAATGATGAGTCTCCGATATTTGGGGATAAAAATTCGTGCATTTGGAAGCCTGACCTGAAGCTTCTGTTTGTGCAGATTTTAGTCGCAGTGTAACAAGGGAGTGTTGGAAGCAGTACGGTGATTCAGTACTAAACTTTCTGGCTTCTGTGAAAAAGAGGGGTTTGGGGGGGTGAGCTTGAGAACTTGCTGTCTTGCAATTTGTCTTCTACTCTCAGTATTTCAACAATTTCAATGCAGCTCTTGGTGCTAAGGACTCTGAGATAAACAGTTCTGGGTTGGATTCATTTGAATTTTTAGTTTTTTAATGAAGTATGAAATTTCATAAGGGGTGTTGTCTAGTTCTTCCCATCCTCAGTGTTTCAGCTTCTTAACCCAGCCTCCTCTTTTACACCCTTTTCTACTTGTATGATGCTGGGTACCTCCAGTTTGAGGAAGATAGGATTTACCGTCACCTGGAGCCAGCTCTGGCTTTTCAGCTAGAGTTGAACCGAATGCGAAACTTTGATCTCACTGCCATTCCGTGTGCCAACCACAAAATGCATCTCTACCTGGGAGCAGCTAAAGTTGAAGTGGGAACAGAAGTGACAGACTACAGGTTCTTCGTGAGGGCTATTATAAGGCATTCGGATCTGGTTACCAAGGTGAGTTTTGTCACCCGTGCAAGGTCTCGTTCCAAGACAGTGTACGAAACACTGCAAGTCATTCTGGGAACCTGCAAGCAAACGTATTGCCTGTATAGAGTACTGTGGATCTTTGCTAGTGTTGGCTCTGCAGAAGCATGTCTTCGAAGACCTATAGCATAGTATTCCTCTGCTTCAAGGAGATTTTTTTGTGGCCCAAGTGAATAGTCAGAAGTCCTTGCATTTGCCCTGTCTAGTTTGGGATTTATGCTGACCTAAACGAGGGCACAAGTCAGCCGGGTCTGCGAGTCCAGGCAGTGGGAGTACGGGCTCTGTGAGTGTCATGGATCTGTTTCAGCGTTGCACATCCTGCTGAAACTAATGTAACCTGTTTTCTCAGTCAAGTCCTTCTGCAGTTTTTCAAACACTGTATTCTTGGGCTGTGATTTTTGAATAGAAAGTAAGTTATTTGTTGACTCTGTCTGGCAGGAAGCCTCCTTTGAGTATCTGCAAAATGAGGGAGAACGATTGCTTTTGGAAGCCATGGATGAGTTGGAGGTGGCATTTAATAATACCAACGTGCGCACTGACTGCAATCACATCTTCTTAAATTTCGTGCCTACTGTCATCATGGACCCATCTAAGGTATGATCTCTTCCCTAGCTCTGAACTGTTTGTTTTTCTTGTGCTTGACTCACCAGAATTAAGTGGTCTTTTGTTGCCTTTTTATACTATGTAAGTGCACCTATGGATTGAATATATTTTAATACCATTTGGTGAATGACATGCAGTTTCTACTAGCCATTTTATAACAGAAAGCACAGGAAACTGGGGACCAGCATTAGAAATGGGGACATGAGGGTCAGTTTAGGTACTCTACAAATACTGGAGTTTTGCTTTTCAGTAAAAGTGCAGTCACATAACTAATGGACGTCTCTAACTAAAGACCACTTGTTGAGCTGCTAAACCAACTCCTCCTCAAAAACAGAGGGAATACTTTTTGTTTTAGCTAGTTAAGGCAAGCAATTAGTTTGTTTCACATTAGGAACCTGTTTGGCAGTGAAGAGGAAGAAAGCTTTGTTTTTTCTTCCAATCTATGAATAAATATTAAATGTAAGATTTCAGAACTAGCAGGGCTCATATTTTTAGTGGAGTAACGCTGTCCTTCAGGCAATGCAGCTCACTTCCTCTGTGTAAACTAAGGAACCGTTTATTAAAAATATGTTTTGTATTTGAAACTAAACTTATTTTTTCATTGTGTGTTTGAGAGAAACAATTTTAATAAGGAAATAGCTTTAAATGCTCTTCTGTTTGTTACAGAAGTCCAGACTCTATCCAAATAAAACGCGAGATAAATCATGAACTTACTTAAAAAAAATTTGTAAATTCAGCAAGAAAAAGGAGTGCCTCATTTTCATTCTCTGATACAAAACCACAGAGATCAACATTATAAATAAATGAACGTTAAGCTTTGTAGATGCATAAATGAAAGTGTTTAGGCATAAAGCACGTTTCTGGTTAGCAGAACCACCACAAAGAAAGTCCCAAATAAACTGTAAAGGCTGCATTTAGTTGGAAATCAACATTCTGTTCATGGTTACCAAAAGATGAGAGCTGACCTTTCCTTACGAGAATAACTGAAAGTTTAAAAAGATGAATTGGTTATCAAAATAAGTATCTCTTGCTTGCTGACTTTTAAATCATGATTAAAAATTGGTGGCTTAAATCGCTTTTGAATAAATCCTTTCTCGGTGCATCTGAAATCTTTAGTTCCCAGGAAGTTCAGAAGAAGCTGGGATATTCAGCCCCTGGAAGTTAGGCTGCCCTCAAATGTGTACCGTGACTTTTCCCTGAGCTGCTGTGGAAAAGAGACTTTTTATTTTTTGAAAGAATGTTAAAAACAGCCTATAAATTGCCTTCTTTTAATATGCGCTATTTGCCAACAGTAGTATATTATAAAGTTTAATAGAACACCAGAAGGCCAAGCTCCAAGTAGTAATTGCTTTGTTGATTTAAAGCACCATACCGCATGTGCGGTGAAACATGATTATTGTGCATATAAGTGCTACATAACTGTTTGTCAAGGATTTCACTTTCCTGCATTTTGTGGTTCTTAGTTGTGAGCTATGCCTGCAGGAGGAAAGGTAGGCGAAGGGGAAGCAGTGGGCACGCTGCGCCTTGCTGGGGCGTGATGTGCCGCGAGGAAAAAGGGGTGTGAATCCAGCGCTGTCCCTCGACCTCAGTAGTCCCCAGGTTGAGTTCAGTTCCTGCCTATCTCAAGGCTCGTTAGGATGAGAAGGGACAGGCCACCGAGGTCCCATAGCAGCACTGGGCACACGCTGCTGTTTGGTGCTTCCATCTCTCCTCTTCTGTGATGATTCCCCTGCACGCTGAGGTGCCCCTTTGAGCAGGACCTTACAGCAGCGGGATGGAGGGGCGACAAAGCGGTGGATGTGTCCAGAAAGGTGAGGGACATTCTTCTCGTGTGTTTTAAGATCGAAGAATCCGTGCGGAGCATGGTGATGCGCTACGGGAGTCGCCTGTGGAAACTCCGCGTCCTCCAAGCCGAGCTGAAGATCAACATTCGTTTGACGCCAACGGGGAAGGCAATTCCCATTCGTCTCTTCTTGACCAATGAGTCAGGCTACTACTTGGACATCAGCCTGTACAAAGAAGTGACAGACTCCAGAACAGGACAGGTACGGTTCCATATGGCTCCATAGTTTGACGGGAAAAGTATTTGGGGGGAACACATTATACCTGATGAAGCTCTTCTGTGGTTCGCGGTGTTTTCAGGTAACACAAAATTGCCATTCGACTTTGCCAAAGGAGGAAGAATGTAAAAATAATCTTGCAATAGGCGTGTAGGTGTGCAAAATGTAATCAATTATGTAAAAGTGCATGTCTTCTAATTGTTTTGTACGTACCTTCAGTCATTTGTACATCTGTTTTCCTCTGTGGCAGAGTGCTCAAAAAAGTAATGGAAAAGTAATCAGTGTTGGTGCTCATCCTGTAAGTTGTAATAAAAAATATTATTAATTATACGTTTCTTTGAGTAGATAGAGAAAATCTGTGAACTTGTCTTTTAAATTCTAAAGACCTAGGGAATGACCTGAGTAGGATGATATAAAATTATTGAAGGTGCTTTTATATCATTTTTATGAAGCATAATGGGCTCTTCTGTAATGGTTGTGGCTATTCTGGTATTTCTGCTTTTCATGGCATAGAATAGTGTGGTTAACTGAAATACCTACATATGCTAAAATACATGGAGCATAAGATGCATGAAAAATATTTAAATACAGAAATGTTTACATCTCCCTCTGTAATAATCTCTCTGCCATGCAGTAGTAGCAGCAGAATAAATCACTTGGGCACCATTAATGTTGAACACAAAGTGCTGAGTCACCTTTTCTCCCCCTCTTCTCCATTTAAATTTCTCCAGCAAGCTGCCTGGGCGTACAGTCCGTCCAGTTCTGCAGATCCTAGAACAGATAGTGTCTGTGTGTTTTACTTCATTTCTGCCTTTGAGTGGAGATGAGGAAAGAAAAGAACATTTTAATAATCTCCAATAGCTGAACTTAACACTTGAGTTTTGTTAGTCATTTGTGAAGGTCACCTTTCCTCTTAAACTCTGTTTCTCATGAGCTTTATGTTTTTAAAGCTAGGAGAATGCGCTTGTGTGTGTACAGCTTTTAGCAACTTTTCCAATATTTGATCTTTTTTAAATTTGACAGCCCCCCCTCCAATATTAAACCAGTTCTATTAAAAAATTGTACTGATAGGAATTATTTCAGTTAACTCTTTGAGCAGTTGGGAGGAAGGTTTGTTTTAAAAAACTAGGGCCTTCAAACGTTATAAGAAACTTCAGTAAATCTTCCCCCTCGTGATGGAGGTTTATAGGACGGGTTCAGATCTATGTATTTTTTCCTGTGTTTTCAGAGGGTTATTTTGAACTTAGCATATTCTTCTAAAAAAAAATTCAAACATTACTGATGTACCGGGTGCAGGGCACTTTCATGACTTCTGAAGAATGGAAAAATAGATTCGTCATGAAAGAATGACCCTGATCTCATTTTGCAGTTTCTGCGGCTATGAGTGGCGATGCCTAGTACAGACTTCTCCCGTTCCCACAGAACTGCTCAGAAGCTTTCCAGAGATTGAAGGAGAATTGGTCCCCAAGTGCAGTAACAGATCCTAACACAGGCGCTGTCACAAATGCTTGTTACCCTGAATAAATATTTCTCCCATTGAAGAAGCTACTTCACAAAGCAAAGTTTGTGAAGACTGAAGAGAGCATGAACTACTATTTTTAATCTAAAAACTAAAATAGGCTTTACGTACTGAATTTTATCTTCAGTGGAATTCTTCAATTAAATCACCTTCAATTAGAAAAAGATCTGCCATTCGTAACGTCGGATCTGATCACCATTCCGTTAAAAACAGCCTAATCATGTTGCTTCTGTCAGGTGTGTTTCTGTTAAGCAGCAGTCGTGCAGTGTTGTCCCAGTTAAGCAGCGCTCCTCCTGTTTCTTAGTTGAAATAGATTTCCTTCTGAGTCCTGGCTGAGTGGAATATATAGTGCCATGAAGCATGGCAGCTGATAATTCATGCTGCTACTCTGGGAAAATCTTTTAAACTTATAATATCAAAACTTCAAGCCAAATGACATATGCAAGTCTTGACCTAGCTTCCATGATCAGTCAGTGGAGATACAGATACCGTGCTGTTCGACTACATAAATAACAGAGTTCTCCTCTCTGCTCCCAGCTATCACAATCCATCGGCATAGATATGGTGTCAGGGGAAATACTGGTGAATGTGAAGTCATCTAAGTCGCAGGCTTTTTTTCTGTGGGGATGTGGCTGTGTTCACTTTGCTTTCTGCTGTGATATGGTAATAAGTCAGTGATACTCAGATCCGCGCAGTAATGGTCCAGCCCTGTCTCCAAAGGGTAGTAATGCATGATGAAGCATGGTGTTACAGGATAGGCGAGTATTAACGTATTTGTAGAGAACAGAAACAAGCTTGATCAGTCTGGAATGTCCTGATGATTTTTGGTAAACTTTGAGTGAGATAGGTGTATGGAACCAGTGGATTAAACTGTAATTGGTCGTGTTTTGTGCTGCAGATTATGTTCCAGGCATATGGGGATAAACAGGGACCACTTCATGGGATGCTGATCAATACTCCGTACGTGACCAAAGACCTGCTTCAGTCCAAGAGATTCCAGGCGCAGTCTTTAGGGACATCATATGTCTATGACATTCCTGAGATGTTTCGGCAGGTAGGTGTTCTTAAGGCCCGGTGGCTTGTTCTAAACTTTTGTACCTGCAAAGCACTCCTATCGGTTGCCATCCTTGCTTGTCAGGGAAACAAGTGGCCTGGAGTGGCTGACAGTGGTCTCCCAGGGTCTATACAGCTGTGGCTTCGGTCTACTTGGAAAGAAATTAGGGCTCCTGATACACTGCTGCTGTGGTTCCATTAATAAGTCAAACCGTAGGAGCTGAAATGTAAACCGTCTTGCGTTTCTTGTTCATGTTTCTTTGTTTTCCCACCCTGTTATCCAGCCTTCCTAGAGGGCTGGACAGTGCAGGGGTGGTAGTTCCTAGGATAGGACTCATACATCTTTAAATATGTTAATGAGTTGCTGAATTGATTGTGTATCTGATTTGCTGGATTCTATCATGAATCACATAATTTGAATTATGCTGCTTAGAGTGAAACTGTGTTTCAGAGTTTAAATGCCAAAGTGATATCCACTGAATACTGTCAGCCAAACTAGGAGGAGCGATATTTCAGTGTGTTCTGTGTTGAATATTAGGTCACAGTGGATTGAATAAAAATATTTGCAGATGACATTCTTAACAAGAAGTTATCTTTTCATCCTCTAGTCTTTGATTAAACTCTGGGAGTCTATGAATGAACATGCATTCCTGCCAACACCGCCGCTGCCTTCTGACATACTAACTTACACTGAATTGGTGTTGGATGATCAGGGCCAGCTCGTGCACATGAACAGGCTGCCGGGAGGAAATGAGGCAAGTTGCACTTTCTTTAACACTACTTTTCTTTCCATATCCTGCAGTACATTGTGTTTTGGACTAGGTTTGACAATTGTAATGAAAATTTACCAGCCAGGCACAAAATCTATTCATTCAGTCTTTCACAGATGAAAACTCGCTCTTGAAAATGAGATTTTTGTTTCATTAAAACTTAATACCTTCCATACAATGGGTATTTTAACCTCCATAGTAAATGATGATTCCATTTCAAACCTGTGCCTATGCTGTTTTTCCTTCATAATTAAAAAGTGCTCATTCAGCTATTCCAGGTAACTGAGGTTTGTGTTTGAGCAAAATATGTTTTACAAGACTAAATAGAAATGTTTTCATTTGCTTAAAAAATGAAAAACCAATTTTATGCTTTCCGTGTAAGTACTCACCGCGCGGTGTTTGTGCAGCACACCGGCAAGGTGTGTGCAACATCCCCCTCTAGTGAATGATTTACTTGAGGCAAACAACCTGCTAATGCTGTTGGGATAATAGAGTTACTCCTTCAGCTCAAGCAGGAGGAGGCTGTACTGTTGGGGTGGGCTGTTGCTGGTGTGTCGTTACATTAGCAAGCCAAAGATTGCAGCATCGACGTGACTGGAGAATAAAGCTAACTAGTAGAAAATGTGTTTAATTTTTTTTTGCCAAGGCTAGGTGGGATTCAGTAAGTGAATGTTGCTACAGTGATTTAAATTCAAACAGTTTTAAGTAGTGGTATCATTTATTTTTTCTTAGCATCATTGAACTAGCACCATCCTTTTACTAGATATATAACTTCAGATTTGCAAAAGCTCTGTTCAAAAACGTCAAGTATAGTGATGAGAGGAAATAGGGGTTTTCATCACTATTTACTGCCCGTATCTTGCCAGGGGGAGGTTTTGAATATGATGTTTTCAGATTGAACCTAATCAGTAAATGGTGACTATGGGAGCACTGCGTCCTTGTCTTTTGCTGGCCGATAGCAGAAATGTTTTAACTAGTATAATTAAACCTGAAATGAGCTATTCCCTACATTCTTCGTGAAAGCTGGGGCTGCAATGCTGTGGAGGCTTATGCCATCATCTTTCTCTCTTTCTCTGCTCTTATTCAGCGTTTGAGTGGATGGTGGCTAGGGAAATAGCAAAGTCCCTCAGGGACGTAGCTCTGTTCTTGCTGAAATTACAAGCACAGAGCTGCCTGGGCATGAACATGTAGTGTTTACTCTGCCAGTATGAATACAAATAGTCTTATTATAAGAGATTCTGTACTCAAAGACCACCAAAAAAAATTAGGAGTTTTTTTAACCCTTGGTAGACTTTGTTGTGCTCAATCTGAAAAGAAATTACATGGCTCTTGTGGTGTGCATAGTGGTGTTATCTAATGCACAGGTTCAGGCCCTGCCTGCGTGGTTGTTACACCGAGGGGTTGAGTCGCTGGAAAGTGAGATAAACAAGGAGAAAATACGATGTTCCCCCCACATTTTTCAGTCTGGCTGCTGAAGATCGCTTCTTGTGGATGTATACGGCAGACTCTAACCCGCTTTTTAACGACTTCCCAGAAATGAGGTGAGGGTGCTGGCCGCAGAGATGAAATCCCAGCCCAGGGTTCGGTGTCTCGGGGAAGCCTAGCGAGTGGTCAGACGGAGGAGGTGCTGTGTGCCTCCCCGGAGAGGCATGCGGCTCGCTCCTGGGAGCGCTGCGCTGTCAGCCCGGCCTGTCTGCAGCCGGACGAGTCGCTGTAGGACCATGTGCAGCTGGAATGAGGTTGGAGGCTTTGGTATTGAATTCCGTTACCAATAGCCACTGCACACAATAGCGCTCATTCACAGGTGAGAGCGGACAATCTGAGGAAGAGGTTCCAGGAGCAGTCTGAAGGACAGGTGACATTCAGAAGGCGACGAGCGGCTGAACAGATTCATTCCTCCACGCTGCACTTTCTTTATCTGGATGAACGGACTTTAGGCTTTTATGGTTTAATTCCGTTCAGCTGAGGGAACAAATTTTCACAAATGCGTGCTCAAGTTGAAGATGGCTGCAGTGGTAGAGAAGGAAGAGACAAGATGCTAGATAAATTCAGAGCGTAAGCCTTTCCTTTGTTAAGGCTGTAAGTGGATCCATTCTGCTTTTTTTGAGAATCAGTCTGCATAGCATCTGGGCAGAGAAATACAGCATCTTATCTGCCAGGAAGCAAAGATCCTTGGGGTAATCCATCTATGTGGCAGTAGCTGTGGTAGTATTGCATAGGAAAAGGAGACATGCCACAAGGAGCAGGAGAAAATGCTAATTGGTTCTGCACTTCTTCCATATGATACAATGGTGAACCATTCTCAAAATATGGCGCATGTCCTTGGCTCTCTAAACTTGTCTGAATTTGTTAAGGAAGAGTTTTGTCCTCAGATAGATGTATTTGATTTCAAAATGCCAGAAGCCCATATACACTGAAAATCGTGTTACAGGGGAGATGATCCCTAAAGAAATGAGTACAGCGGGGAAGTCGAGGTTCCCAGGCTTTGCAGTGGCTTACTTGGTAGCCTTAGTCAAGGTTTTCACTGCTTCAGTTTGTTCATATCCTAGTAAGATGGGACTGCTTTGGGCTGTTACAAGGATAATTTAGACAAATATGTTTTAAGAGTCTTTGACTTGGTACTTGCTACATAAGTGCTGGATATTACCTTATACAGCATTCCCCCAGTTTTGGTTAGTAACCCTCGCTGGTCAGTGCCGATGGAGTCTGTGCCCTGGAGATCCAGAGGCGTAAGCTGTTTCCAGTTCAGACCCCGATGAGCTGACAGGTGGGAGTGCTTGGTAGGAACTTTCCAAGTAAATACGATTTTTTTTTCTTTCTTCCCAGCGAAAGTTGCTGATTTTCTGAATCCAAAGTCTTTTGAGAGATTGTACATCAGGTGTTTTTTACTAAAGAGGAAATTCCTGTTGAAAACTTGTGACTGTGGTAAATATAGCTGCTGTTTAGTGCATTTAGGTTCCTATGACTGTTCTTGTTTCAGATCAGAGACTCAAACACAGCTATTCCCCCATTGCGAGTGCCTTACTGTTGTGGTATCGGCTGTTCCGAGGTAGGGCTTGTCTTCCCTGTTGGAGCTGTGCTACACAGTATGAACAGGGACGTTTTCTCTATGTGAAAAGGGATCAAGACGCTCTTCCTCTTACAGCATTCAGCTGCGCTGACTGCCCTGATGTTTTTAGCTAGCAGGTGAAATTGAGAAACCAGCGTAAAATCCAGGAGATTTGTGGTTAGTGTGTTCGGCTGGATGTCAACAACCAAAGTTGCAATCCCTGCTCTAATACAAGGCAGAGCAGGAGCTCGAAGCCAAGTTTCTCCTGTCCTCTCAGAGTTTGCAAGCAGTGTTCTGGGCTAACCTGTCTGTGTTTTCAGGAAAATCT
Organism: Platalea leucorodia; assembly: GCF_965183815.1. NCBI lineage: Eukaryota > Metazoa > Chordata > Aves > Pelecaniformes > Threskiornithidae > Platalea > Platalea leucorodia. The sequence goes on along the minus strand of NC_138838.1, from coordinate 10,309,251 downwards.
GTGAAATGGGAATTCTCAAGAACTTCCACAATAGAAGAGGTTTTTCTCCGCTTAGCTTGTGACCACTTCACGTAGCCCACCACCTCATTTGGCAGTAATTATCTCTTTGCTAGTAGTCGCAACAAAGAAGCCAAGGACTTAATGGACCATGAAAATACAACTTGCTATTTATTCCTAGACAGTGCTTGCTGCTTCTGAGCAGAGGATCCCGTGTCTTGTCACGGCCGCGCGGGGGAGCTTGCAGTGCTGCTGGCCCTGCCGCCCGCTCTTGCGGCACAGAAGACATCACTAACGCAGGGCCTCCTTCCAACCTCTCGTCCACGCAGGGCAGCCAGGGTCCTTCCTGAAGCGCATCTGCTGTTTCTTTGGACTGCAGACAGAATCCTGGATGTTGCCTGGAGCTTTCTGCTAGATGGTTTCTGTTCTGGATCCTTCATGTTAAGCTAGTGAACCGTGTCCTGGTCTCTAGTTACTCTTTTCTTTGGTTTTTTTGTTTGTTTGTTTGTTTGTTTTGGTTTGGTTTTGTTTTTGGTTTTTGTTGTTGTTGTTGTTGTTTGGTTTTGTGGGTTTTGTTTGTTTGTTTTTAATGTGTGTGTCCTCTATTACTGGTCTGGCTGCTTTGACACCTCTGCTCACATGTGAGACTGTTCTGATAAGCTCTGTCTGCTACCACAGGATTTCAGTAAGCCACCACCTTTGACAAGACTGAATGTGCCACACTAAAAAGTTGAGAACAGTTTGTAAATAATTTTCAGAGCCAGCAGATGGAGAAGGGAGCTGAAGAAAACACTGTTTTATTAGCAGAATCAAACACCAGTTGATAGCTCCCTTCTAATGCTCCTGAGTAAAGACTGAATAGACTTTGGGACAAATGGGGTATAATTTATTGTATTAACTGTGAGCATATCAAGAACTAAGCACCAGAGGTGGATGCTCAGCCTGACTCCAGTCTGACTCTTAAGATAGACACGGACCATTGAGATGTACAGAGTTTATATAGGTGGAAGGAAAAAAATCCACTTGTAGTTGTTTGTAATCCTAGGGATTTTACTCTAAAACGTTTTTAAGAAGAAAATTTTAAGTTCATGCCACAGCCTGGATGCCTGCCTAGATTATAACACAAGACTTTTAACATTTCTGCGAATTTAATTCTTTTTTTCAATAAGTGGAAGCTTTTTTTTTTTTTTTAGCGGCACAATCTTTGGTGTTTCTGGCTGAGATTTTCATTGGGTTGGGTGTGTGGGGTGGAGGTGTGTGACTGGGACTTTCTGCTCTAATACTGGGAGGGATGGGTTTGAAAGGATGCAGCACCTCACCCCGTTTGACAGCGTAAGAGGAGCTGATGGCTGTCCCCTGGGAGCCTTTTGCCCTGGCAGCTCACCTCTGTCCTGCCGGTCATCTAAGCCTCTGACGTTGCTCTGTAGTTACGTGGCTGTGCTAAAATGGGGAAGTCTCTGAAAGAGTCAGAAATTGTGTGAACACGGACAAGTGAACAGGGCTGGAGTTCAGAAGTGGATGGCAACTCGCACAGTGTTTAAAACCGTGTTGGTTGCAGTAGCTCTGCTGAAGACGTGACCTGTAATGTAGTGACACCCCCTTCAAATGCCCATTGAAGATGGCTTTGTTCCGAACATTAGCATATTAGCTGAAATCTTAGTGTGAAAAGGTAATTCCCTCAGCCTGTTGGAGATCTCAATATATTACTTGTCATTCTTGAGCCAGGCATTCTAATGTCTTTCTATAGCACTTTATGTATTTTGACTACAATTTACCGTGATCCTCTGGCACTAGGACTGCACCATCCGCTGATAAGACCCAACTAATCTTCAAGGACAAGGAGAAAGTGAGCGTAAGGAGTGCCTGCAGCAACACCCCACATTACCCTTCATCTCAGTCTCACGCAGTGTCCATGTCAGATGTGTCATTTTCCCTGTTGGCACTAGATGTCACAGTTTTTCCTTCTCAGTAGCGTGAGGATCAGAAATAATCCATAATCGGAGCTGTTAGCTGGAGCACGGGCAGGCACCCTTGTGAATGTGGGAAGGTTTGGCCAGGTGAAATTCAGGACAGCAGTGGGCAGAAGGCTGCTGAAACTCTACTTCGGCAGCAGCTCCCTGGATTGCCTGGGGCTGAAAGGTGTAGCTAATGAATTTTATACAAGCAAAGCTTAATAGTTGAACTGCGTGTTCTGCTTTGTCACCCCATGTTCCTGCGTTTTATGACAGGCACAGGGTATTAAAACATCCGCTGGGCTACTTATGGCGGATGGTAAGTACTTGAGAAAAAGCAGGGAACGGGGGATGGCAAAGTCAGTGAATTAACATGAAGGTGAAGGAAACCACCGGTGCATCTTCTCCCCCCTACCCCAGCCCCACCACTGGTTTTCCCAGAGATTACTGTAAATATCGTCATTTCTCTCTGGGTTCCCCAAGCCTTCTTCTTGATGAGTTTTGGGAACAATCCTGACCTGAAGGCTCTTCTGGCAGTAGGAATGGGTTTAAATAACAGGGAAGCTGGACAACTATTTGTGCCGCACAGCAAGTGGTGTGTCCTCATCTGAAATACTTGTGATGCCATTTCAGAAGGTGATCCTCCTTCGGCAGAATAATTTTAGCCCCTATCAATGAGATGCTCAGAGGTCGCAATGAGACGCGGGGGTAGGGATCAGGACAGAGCACGTTTTTCTCGTGCACGGGAGAGGGTTATTTTTAGTAAAAGGAGGAATGTCTTGTGACAAGTGGAATATAATACAAATTAAAAGAGGGTCCCCCTAGCATCATTGAAAGCTGATTTTTTTTTCCTCACTTCATGCCTACATCATTTAATGTAACTTTAAGAGTAGCAGGGGTGTGCATGGGAGGATGGGACTGGGGCAGGGGGGGTCTTTTGAACTCTGTTAGCGTCGGGACGGATGCATGTCACGGTGTATATGGAGCAGCTCCTTGGCTGAACAGTGGTTGTACAGTTAAGCAGTACTCTGTAATACCTTGAATTGTTTGAAGGGTTAACATTCATGCAGATCAGTGTCTTCAATGTGCTGTTTCTCGTAGTTCTGTAGACCCAGTATCTCCCACGGCCTGATTTTTGGAAAGGTACATGGATGCTGTAGCAATATTAGAAGTTCAAGATTTGAAAAGGCTTTTCTTATGGAACCAGAGGTTATGAGCCTCTAACATATACCTTTGAGTTAGAATTTATCATAATTATTTAAAAGACGAATTTTTGGAAGGTTATAAGTAATTTTTTTTTTTTCATTTTATATAATGAGATATGGCTGTTGAATTTCATAATGCTATCAAACAAATACAGAATTTAAATTTTGTTGCCTTTCTTGTAATTCTGACTTTTATCAAATGCGTACGTTTAAATCACACCTCTAATAAGTGCTTGTGATATCTGTAAACACTTTACAAAAATGAAATTCTTGGGCAGGAAATAACCCCGCACATCACAGGCGAGGCTCTCGGAGGACACCGAAAGCAGTGACCACCCAAATCATGTCTTATTCAAAGAGCAGCTAGAGCTCAAAATTTCTTGAAGGGTTTTAAAATCCTCAAATATAAGCATTACTAGATCAGAGATATAAGTGGTGGCACAAAGAGTTTTATTCTGTATTTTGATATATATGTTTGAACACGTGTATATGGATAATATGGATACTGTAGAAAAGAAAGTTCTTGCCTACAAGAAAGCTCCTAATAAAGGTTATCTGTCGCTCTCTGTCTCTTTATCCATCTGTAACTTCACCAGATGTGAACTATTTCAGCGGAAGTTTTCAAGCCTTACACTCTGCCTAGGGAGAAGTTAGTTATTGTTTAGTTTGGAAAGCTTCATCAAAAATGCTTTTGTTTTGGTGAAGAAGCTCTCAGTGTTGCTCACAGTTGGTTTTGTGGGCTTGCAGCAGGAACTTGAATTTGATAGAGAATTTGGTTTGGGTTCAGCATCATGCCTTTTGCAGTCCCCAAGAGACACCGTGCAAGCTTCATACCTTGCAACACAGATGTGTGTGCAGTAAAAACGACTTTTACACTGCCTTTAATGGGTCTTTTTGAGCTTTCCTTTTGGTGCTCTGTGTGTCCGTCCGCTTCCCCTGAACATCAGCCCGCCTTTTGCTGGTTTGCTTTGTGGCTTGCCATCCGAGCGCTCTTTGGTCTAGTGCGAGGAACCAAGACAGTACAAATTCACGTCTCCGTCCACTGTACTGCACGACGCCTTTTACTGAGCAAGCCTTTGCCATGTCTCATCCTGGAACCGTTTCTTCCCATCTCTCATCCATTTGGCTGCGTGCTGTTCAGAAAACCCGTGCCAACGTGTGCTTGGCTGTGCCGCCTGCGACCACTGCTTTGATTGCTAAATGACACCTTTTTCAGAGCCAAGAAGAGAAGGAAGGAATCCTGGGTTTTGGCACTCCACTCTTGTCAAGGCATTAAGTCTGAATGCCTCTAGCAACCCACGTGCATCATGCCCTTTTTCTGGGAGTTGGTTCATGCTGAAGATAATTTTACAGCTTTTGGTCACAGTATAAATGCAAGGTGTCTCTCTTTTAGATCTGAACTTCTGGGCATCAGATTCAAATGATGAAATACCAAAATTGCTACGTCTGCATCAAGTAAAATTTCTGGGGATGCCTTTGTTCCCTTTATAAAACACGCCTTGTCGACGGCTATGCAGCGGAGAGATTCAGCATCGTGGGGCCAGTGGACACTGGTTTACCTCCAGAAAAGACAGAGGTTGTGAAAGGGGAATAAAGCACGTGTTCCTTATTTAACAGCCTCTGAGCTTTGGCATTTCCAGTGCTCACATGCCAGACCACTACAACTGTTGCATTTCCTTTCTTCTTATAACTTTAGTATGTAATAAATACTGACATACAAATGTATTCATGGTTTATATATATTTTTTACACATAAAACTTACATGTGATACAGATGCAACAGAACGGGAACAAGACAAAGTTGTTGTCAGGGTTCTGTAAGTTCAGTTGTCCTACTTGGAGAGTTTGAGATCCACATTCAGGTTTCCAAATTTGGACGTAAATAAATAAAATGCAGCATGGGATAAAGTACCTAGGCTCAAGCATCATCCTTGTTGAGGATGATAGAGAGATTGAGAGAAATAGAATAAACCAGGAAAAATTGGCATGGCTCAAGCGTAGATGCTGTCAAATAATAAGCTGTTCTCGTTTACATCAGATTTTCCGTCAGCTATGCTTCTCCAAGAATTACAGATCCTGCTAGAAAGAGGCTTAGAAGCTCCCTCTGCTTGAACATCAGCCACCATTTGCGTTGCCTTCCCTTCGTTCGGAGCCTGTTGTGCTTTCAGGAGGGAGACTGGGATCGGTTTCCTCCCCATTCCCCTCGGTGCCTGTTGTCAACAGCTCCGGCTGCCACTAGCAGTCAATTTGTAACTGCATCAGTGTGTGTATTACTGTTCACATCGATAGCGCAATTAATGTTGAAGTCAATTTTGGTGTTAATTTTAGGCCATGATTAGTGTTGACACTGTGTGTCAAACTAATGGCATTTATGAGCACCATGAAAACGAACGTTAGTTAATATCATGTTTTTACTATCTGTTAATGGTTACATTAAGGCAAAGATCTAGTGGGAGAAGGTGTGTATAAAATTATATATATAAAACTTGTGTGTAATATATATGTGTCATGCAATTCTGCATTGCTGGTGCTATTCAGGGAGCAAATGACATCTGAGCACTGAATCCTAATCACAGTTTGGAACATCAGAAATAATGATCACTTCTGATCAGAGGTTGTGAATAATTCATCTGGTTTGATTTTCACGTTCCGTCCAGTGATACTTTTCAAACCAAATGTGTTCCTACAGGAGAATAATGGTCCCACTTCTTATGGAAATACTGTGGCACAAATCATTTTGCCAACATAAAAACAGTTAAATAAGACGGTTCCTGCTTTTATTTTTTCCTCCCTCTCTTCTTCATTCCTGGGTGTGCTGGGAATAGAGCTGTGGCAGGAGAAGCACTTCCAAACTGTGCTGGCTGTTAAAAAGAGCCCGTTTTGAAGCCACTGCCGCTTGCCATCACCCGTTATTGTTCTGCCAATGCTCTTAGGTGATTAGCTCAGCCTGGCTAATTAACCTGTGAACTCTCCATTTTTTTGGCACGCTGCCGTTAACTTAAAAAATCTCTCTTTTTTTTTTTTTTTTCCTGAAATAGAGAGCTATCCTCCATTACCTGTACATTCAAATGGAATCTACATTGTTCATAGCAAAAAAAAATCCTTAGCTGTGCCATGTGATTTTTATTACTGGATAAATGGCACAAAACACGCTCTGTATTGGGGAGGCAAAAAGACACACAAGTTAATAAAGTGGTGCACTTTAATTTTTCTTTTCTTAAACTGCATGTGGTTGCTCCATATTTATCACCTATAAACTATTTTCAAGAGTTCGTGTTTACTGTGCTCTGGCTGGATAGTTTTTCCTATTTTACTAGTGAGCATTAACAAAAGGGATTTTATTTATGTGGAGGATACACGATCTCAGGTTAGGGAACTATTCCAAGGCTTCTGTTACAATCTGAATTTTCTAAATAGGAAATGCTTTTAATCTGCCTGTTTTCTATACTGTTAAAAATCATCAAGCTGATTAAAGTGAGGAAAATCTTTTACATCTTGAGAGGTGAGACAGACTGTGGGACCAGTCCTGGGTACTAACTGGGCTCGGTCACTAGTCCCTAAGCCCTGGAGCAAGTGTTAGTTCATCTGCCTCCCATGTGAGCTGAGGGTGCTAGGATTTTACTTTCGGTATGTTGTGGTTATCGTGTGCGTTTCTGGCAGTGTCTTTATGTGTTTCTATCTTGCAGTTTATTGCGATGACGAGTATTTAGCAAATACAAAACCTGAGCGTTTCTCCTGTTGTGTGTGGCTTGTGTTCAGCTGATGGTGCTTGAAGCTTCCTGCTGTGGTCCCGTCTGATGGGATCGGTGTAGCTGTAAGGACACAACTACTTAGGCAAAACCCTGCAAATTGGTGTTGCTTCTGTGCTGTTTTGGAAGAAGTTTCTGGTGCAGTTTGAAAGAGAATATTGCCCCATCTTCCCTGTGGCTTTCTGTCAATAACTAAAGCTGGTTTCTGAGGTGGTATCGGAAAGATTTGGTAAAGCGCCCACTTAAGGATTTTAGTTATGGCAGGGGAAAAAAAAAAAGCCTGTAAAATACGGCAAAGAACTGAGCTGCAGTAGGTGACGGGGTATAGATGGGCATCCCTTAGTTCTCAGAGGCTAATCTTGAAGCCTTTAACTTTGAATTTGCAGACTTTTTTTAACCTGCTGTTTCTAATTGCAAACTTGCCCACAGCTGAGAGATAGAACAGAGACTCTATATCCAGCCCCTGGCATCTCTTTACCTGCAACAGTCAGGTCAGAAGGACAAAGCTTACTTTTCTTCTCATTTTTTCACCATTATTCTTCCTTTTTCTTCTATGAAAGTCCAGCGGTAGAAGAGCAGAAGTCCAAGGAAGCCCTCTGGCTGTGTAGGTTCGTTTGGCATGAGTTAGGTCGCTCTTCCAGACTCCGGACTGGTTGTCTGTGTGACCCCTGGTCTCCGCACACACTTTTGGTCTGTGTGCCTGACCAACAGCTGCATCCACTTGTTTTACGGCATTACAACTTTCCCCTTTAATTTTGCAATAATACTGGTATTTTAGCAAAGCATCCCGCTGATTTTTAGGGATTTATGCTCCTGTCTTTGAAACTGCTGCAGTATCTCTCTTTTCCAAACACTGCGGTTGGATGCTAAGATGTAACTGTAAATCTGCAAATATTCAGAGGCAAACAAATTAATCCCTTACGACGTATCAGTCAAAATAGCAGTGGATGAAACTGAGACCAACGAGGAGGTGAACTGAAACACCATCATTCTGTTAACTTGCAATCTCAGCTCTCAAAAGGGGAGGTGTAAGGGAAGGATCTGCCGGTAGCCGGTTGTAATATTTTTGGATTGCTGCCTGCTTTACTTCCAATGACCCTTAGATTAATTCCTCTGCCTTTTTATTTTTTTTAATGAGCCTATTATGGCATATCTTATTGCAGATGCTGATTGGATCTCAACTGTGTATTGTGCCATTTTGATTTGGATTAAATGGCACATATCTATCTGCTGCTTCTCCCCTCTCCCCCTCCCGCTTTAGTTCATCATGTTCAGAATTCAGAGTCTCCACAATGAGAGTTTCAACCCTCCTGATTGCAGAGGATGTGCAATCGGCTTGAGGAATGTGTACTCAGAGCTTATGATCCTTGGGCAAGCGGAGACTGGGTGATGCATGTGGCTTTCAAGGGACGCTGCTATTTCCATCTGTTAATGGCATTCCAGGATGGCCAACTCCCCAGTGCAGCGATACGCGGCAGCTGAGAGATGGGAGATGCAGGGTACAGATGTTGTTGATCTCCATAAGATGGGCCAGAAGAGATCATCTGGTGATTTTAAAAAGAAAAATATGCAGCAAAAAGCATTACTTATCCAGGCAGGTTTGGAAAGAAACTGCTGCGATATTTGGGAAGGAAAAAGGGAAGAGCCAAAGAAATTAAAGGAAGGACAGAAAAAAAAAATAGAGTTACTAAAATAATAGTTATGAAATAAAAGGATTATTAAAATGAGGGCAGGGTGAGAGAGAACCAGGGTGACGAGTTTCTGGGGTGCTATCTGGGTAGCCTAAGCAGATGGTCAGGGGTCCTGTACAGCAGCACGTCCATCCTCACCCTGTGGGCGCTGGCACGCAGAATGAACGCAGCACCCTGCGAGAGGGGCGTTTGCAGAATGTGTTTTGGACCTGTGACAAATCCCCGAATGGGGAGAGGGAGGGCCAGTATTAGTGTCTTGGGTGGGCAGAGAGCAACGGAGGATGTGCTCCAATGAGTGTGGAAAGGATCAAATCCTGCCAGCTGTGCTCTGCAGCGGCAGCGCGTATCAGAGCTGCTGTTAGCCGAGTTCCCAAAGAAAATATACGAAGTGCAACACACATAAGAAAAATGGCCCCTTCGTGATTCCCCTCTTTCACATCTTGAAGATATACAGTTAGGTTTTGTTGTTCTCTGCTCTTTGATTGCAGATTGGGATGGTGGCCTGGAAGATGACTCTGAAGACCCCCGAGTATCCAGAAGGCCGTGATATCATTGTCATTGGCAATGACATTACATACCAAATAGGTTCTTTCGGGCCTCAAGAGGACATACTATTCCTGAGGGCTTCAGAGCTTGCTCGAACACATGGCATCCCCCGTATCTATGTGGCTGCCAACAGTGGAGCCAGGATTGGTTTGGCTGAGGAGATTCGGCACATGTTCCATGTAGCTTGGGAGGACCCCGATGACCCGTACAAGGTAAGGAGGCACAGGAATCAGAGGTGAAACTCTGCAGTAGCTCACAAAAGAATCTTTATTTTTACACCACCTTTTTTAATTGAGGTGAGGGTAAATATTTGCCAGACTGTTAGGTCCAAAGTTCTCCTTGGTATTGGATCTCTCAGGCCCTAAATGTTGAAAACATCCCTAGCTTTTACTGACCTCAGCTGGAACTCCGATGTTGAGAGGATGTTCTTATCGCTATCTGGAATTAAATTCTGCTCCTTTGAAACTCTCTTTTTGGAAGGGGTTATTGGGGATTGGGAAGGGACTACAGGTGGGAATGAGCTGAATGAACTGTTTTTCCCTGCAGGGATACAAATACCTGTACCTGACTCCTCAAGACTATAAGAAGGTCAGCGCCCTGAACTCAGTTCACTGCGAACACGTGGAGGACAATGGAGAGTCCAGGTAAGCACAGACGGGTCAGAATGAAAAGCTTTCTGTTCATCCTTGGGTATACAAGGTGATGCATGTCACATCCTTGTCTTCAGCTAGGACATTCTTTAGGATCCAGGTGTGTAGAAAGCCATAGCTGTGTGTGGTCAGAGCGTGGAACAAGAGAGTCAAAACCTGTATCATGACGTGCCTCATTTGAGGTAGTGCCGTGTTGGCTCCTACTGCCTAGGAGCCCAAGCCATGACAGGGTCCTGCAGTGGTAAACACTGAATGACCAGGACAACGATTCTTGCCCAAAGACTTGCAGTCTAAATTTTGAAAATTACTTTTCTGTTAGATTCTGTAGAAAGGATAAAAGAATTCCTGAGTGAAGGCTAAGCCCTCCATGCATTTTGAAGGGTTGAGCTGCAGTGGTTGCACTAAACTGCCTTATAGCCTATGGTTTTCCACACACGTCTGCTCTGGGTATCCACATCTTCCCAGCTACATCCCAAAGGTAGCACATCTGAAAATGAGGTGCAAAGAAGCTTTCAGAGCTAGACTGCAGCTGTAGTGGTACTCCTGGGCAGAGGGAGGAGGATGTGCTTAGGAAGAAAAAAAAAAGCCTATTGCAGACTGGCAAGCTCTGAAAGAACAAAAGGATGGTGCTGCGTGCGGGGATGTGTGCGTGCCTGCGTGTGTGGCGGGGAAGCTAGTGGCTCTCTTCAGTGAAGCACTTAAGCACATGCTCAAGTACTTTGCTTAGCAAGGGCCTGGTGGAAAAGATAGAAGCCAGTCAGAGAGTGCTGAGTAAGAAGGGACCATGCTGGGGAAGGAAGGCATGAAAGAAGAAAGTAAAGAAAAGGTAAGAGCCTCATTATAATCTCTTGTTCTATTTCTTTTTCCTTTTGGCTGTATTCGCTTCCTTTCTTGCCCTTTTTGCTATAATCAGCCTGCTCCGCACGTCCTGTGGGAGTGACGGAAGAACACTTTTCACGGGCATTCCTCTCCCTTGGCATTTCCTCTTTGCAGTGCTGCTTTGGCTGCTCGTACGTAGGACTATTCCATGGCGTTCAGCAAGGCTGCGGAATGAGCCCATGTACAGGTCCTGGCCAGGTTTTATGCACATTATTCTTTGGAGCCTTAATGATATTTAGTCACTTTTCATTTTCTTCGTAGCAAACTGATTCAGCAAATCACTGGACCTTGTGACTCAAAGGCTGTATGTGTCTCCCTCAGGTATAAGATAACAGATATTATCGGAAAGGAAGACGGGCTTGGAATAGAGAACCTCAGAGGATCTGGCATGATTGCTGGAGAATCATCTTTAGCCTATGATAGTATTATCACCATCAACTTGGTAATCCTCCACTGCTTTCTATTCTTCAAACGGTATTGTCTGCTTCAGCTAAAAATCCTGCAATGATATCCAGAAGATACATCTGGGATCAGACTTTTGGTTGATGTAAATTGGCTCCTGTAGGCTTTGAGCAACGCTACTGGCGCCATTATGGGGCTGGGTCCCTTTCAGACTAAATTTAAAGCACTTGTAGAAAACAGTCATTTGGCTTCATGTTTGCTCAGTCTGTAAGTTACTGCTTTTTTAAAAAAATAAAGTACACATATGTTCAGATACTGTGTTTTACAAAAAAACAGGGTCTGGACTTTTGCAGCGAGGGTAGATTTTGTAGCCTTGTAATACAAACATGCCTAGTTTTATCTAGATGTTTGAATCGATAGGTTTTGGCTGTGTGGTAAGACAGAAATCAATGTGATTTCTTTTTTTTTCTTTTTCTTTTTTCTTCTTTTTTTTAAGGTTACATGTCGGGCAATTGGAATTGGGGCTTACCTTGTTCGGCTAGGTCAGAGGACTATCCAGGTTGAGAACTCTCACATAATCCTGACTGGCTGTGGAGCCCTCAACAAAGTAAGTCTTTGCCTTTCAGTCTGCAGAGCTAATGTGAATTGAGTTGGTGTTTCTGTGAGTTCTGCCAGAGACTCAAGGAGCTGCCACCACTATACCTGTCATTGCGCTCAGTCCCCTTTGCTTTCTCCCTTCTTGGGCTTCTCCCGATCGAGGAGGGGAACGGACACAGGGCAGCAGCTGTGAAACTTTCATGCCTTTGCAGTCTTTTTTTTCTTTTCTTTCTGGTCAGAAAGCAATCCTTTCACTCACCTCTTTTTCTTGACAAGAACATCGTATTGACAGCCAGAGGCACTATTCCAGGCATCCTGGTTGGAGATTGGCAGGGGACCTAGGCAGAACTGCAGATTTAAGGGCTTGAGCATGAACCAGGTGAAGGGGAAGAAGGAGAAGCAGCTTTTAACATGGGTTGTGTGCAATGACGAAATGACAGAAGCGAAGCCCACCGACTGGGCAGCATCTTCTCCCACCCACTGCGTACTGTGATAGAGGAAGCAGGCCTGTTTTCAGTCTCTGGAAGACCGTCTTTCAAAATACGTGGGCCAGAATCAGCCTGGACTTTCAGCCATCCACAGCATTGCATTAATACTGGGGGAGCACTAAAGCCTGAGAAAGAGTGTGTGGATGGTGATTTTCAAGAGGTCAGACCTGCTGGAAATCTCAGCTGTGGGGGCAGGGAGGAGTAACTCGGGCTGTAAGAAAACTTACTGCTTTCACTACTAAAGTGGCTCTTCTTTTTTTTTTTTCCCCACCAGAGACAGTTTTTCTCCCTTGCTGCCCCAAGCCTATTAATATCACAGCCTCCAGCTCCTCGTCTGTAGCAGACACAGCTCACAGCCGACTCGGCTCTTGTCCCTCTCACTGAGGGCTTTGTTTACGTGGGAGTTAGGATTGTGCGGGCGCGAGTGCCCTTCCCCATTGTGCAGCTTTGTTCTCAGGCACTCTCCAGCACCTGGGGTGGTTGTGCTTCATCGCAAGCTGCGTTTCAAGGAGTGCCTGCCTGACAATGGGAGATAAAAGGAAAATAGTCTCTCGTTGAATTATTCCCCTGAATAAAGGGGGCTCTGCAGAAAATGAAGCATTGATCCTATCAACTCTAGGATGCAGCACCCTCAGTTAGATCTCTTACACACATCACACACACCTGCATCAATGGAAGGAAAAGAGGCATTTGAAGATCCATCCTTTAAAAAGAAATTGAGTCAGTTTAGTGCTTGCTGAAGTGGAGTAAGTTGCCTGGTTCCAGCTGTCATTTGTTGGGGATCGGGGCCCTGCAGATTTTCGCAGATGGCAGGGCCAGTCTGTTCAGTCCTCCTCTTCTGCTGTCTTCTTTCGAGGTTTGACTGCACGCTCTACCTGTGGAGTGAATGTTTGTTTTTACAGGACTAGATTAATCTCACTAAATTTTAGGCACTTAAAAATTAAGGATTTAGTCTAAATCAAGCATCTGACATCTGTCAGCAGGCGTAGGCAGAAGGAGATGCTTTCTGGGGGTGACTTATCCCATCCCAAGAATTTCAGTGGGCTGAATAATCCCATGTGTCTTTTTCTCTCCTCCCTGCTCTGTTGGAAAGGCATATATTTTTATGTAGGCACTGAACCTCTACCTGCCTAAAGGTCAGGCAAAGGAGGAACCTATTGCATCCTATCCAGCTTTCCCAGTAAGACAGCTAAGCCCAGACCCAATAATAAGTTTACCTGTCCTTGAATAGCGGGAGGCTGGGAATCCCCACCCACTCCTGGATGCTGTGTGATGTGTCTTGCTGGTTCATATGATCTTCATTTCCCAGTCCCTGAAGTTCTGGTCCGAGCTTCTTGAATGGAGCCAGCTATAATCGTGTCCCAGAAGTATGTCTGAAGCAGTGAAATGACATCCAGAGCTAACCTGAAATGACCAAGCTCAGTCCAGTTGAGATCTTAAGGGAAGTGTGAAGCAAATGGTGAATGCTAATGCATTTGCATCATCCTGCCATGGAGGCAGTATCTGCTTCGGGCTTATCCGCTCTCTCCCTGTTCTTACATGTAAACTGTTAAACACTTGTCCCTTGAATTTAGATGGACAGTTTGTATTTTCTTCTGGCTAGAAGTCAGGTCACTATCAGCCAGGGGCCAATTAAGCAAAGTCTTCCCTTGTAGGAACACAGAGGCTGTTTGGGCGTGATGTATGATGTGTTCTTGTCCATTCGCATGAATACGACTCTAGAAGGGTCTCATGGTGGAAAGCTATTGTAGTTTTTCTCTGTGGAGCAAGTGAGCCTTGCTTCTTGTTCCCTTAGAGGAGGTGGTGAGAAGAGCCCTGTGCGGCAAAGTCAGGGCTTTACTTTGTGGGAATTAGAAGGTCACCAATCCAGCTGGCAGGGTCTTGAGGAAAGATCATGACTGAAACAAAAATAAATAAATGGAAACTGCTACCTTGCGTGACAGTTGGAACCGAATGTTTTCTAACACAGTTGTATGCAAATATTCCTTTAGCTTTTCCCAATTAGGTGTCGGAGATTTGGGACAATATTTTCCGTTGCTGACTTTTAAGTCTCTTTTAAGAGAAGACACTTTTAAGTGTCTTCATAGAGGATGCTGTACAAAGCTTACACGTAGTCTTGTGTCTGCATACACATCTTCTTCAAAATGTCTTCTCTCTGCAACAAGAGAATGTGCAGTGCAAAAATGTTTCTGCAGCAATAGAGACAATTAGGCTTTCAGAGAGCAGTGAGGGTTTTTTCTGGAAAGTTGTTTGATTTTTTTTTTTTTTCCCCTGTGAAATACTGGATTCTTTTTAATTTACAGGGGGAGCAGAAGGGGACTGTGACAAACATCATGTGCTAGCAGATCTGTTGCTGGTCTTGTTCATTATCATTATGTAAAACCAGCCTGAGGGTTTAGGTGTAGAGGGAAAGGTCCAGCTGCCAAAACCAGACTGTAACCTATAACTTAGATGATGAGCTCAAGGTCAATATCGTTTTTAGCTGAAGCTAATGTTTGCTTCTGGAGGTTGACTAATCACGTGCTGGCTGTTCACTGCGTCCGTGTCGCTGCTTTGTAAGTAGAGAGGCATATCACTGTAAGACACCTGATATCGGGCAGGTTTAAGGATTCTCTCAGCCCCACTGCCTGTCAGGGGTGACAAGAAACTGCACAGGAGCTGTACAAGGTTTCCCTCTGCTCCTGATTAAGCTGTCTTTGTTTATAGTCCAGACCGATGGGCAAGGGAAAGACCTGGGGAAAAGGTGTGATGCTCTGTGGTGGGGACGGTGGTCTGCATGTGGGGCACCAGGGCTGCATTTCATCTGTACCCCTTTTGTCTTCACCATTGCATTTCAGCAGGGGGTGGAGAGGTGGAAATGACATTTCATTCCTCTCCTGTGAGCGTGTGCGCGCGCCTGTGCTGAGCCCGCTGACCCCCCTGAAAATTGAAATAATGATAATGCGCGTCTCCTGACTGCATCAAAGTATCAGCACATCAAAAGCCAGGAGGCATGAAATGCAAATGATAAAGTGAAAGCAGATGGATTGTGCATGATCGCCTGATGCCCAATGAATTTTAAAAGGTGCTGGTTCACATGGGGAGAGGGGCTGAAATAAACACGTTATCCCTGCAATTTTTTTTTTGTTCTTGCCGCTCACTCCTGACAATATTTTTTCACACTTCAGCGAGCAGCCACTCCATCTCTCTCCCTCCCTCTCCCTCTCTTTCTCTCCCTCTCTCTCTTTCGCTGTCTACCTCACACACGTCTCGGGTCATGTCTCCGCAGCTCCGGTGGAAATAATAAGATATAAACCACGAGGTTGTTATTTGCATAGAAATAGCATGGAGCCCCAGGCAGCATGGGAGAAGGACACAGAGATCATTTGTCTAAAATTTTAATGAAAACTTTTGCTGAGGCAGAGATTTTTTTTTTTTTTTAACTTTCCCTGCCTCCCCCCTTTTCCACCCCCATACCTTCCTCCGCCTCCCTCAACTCCCTTTCCTCGTCATAAGCTCAACATGGTGTGAGTTCATATCAGATAGGTGACGTGCTGCCGCCGTGCACTTACAGGTTAATTTCCATTGGTTTTCTGTTTAATAAAAGTAAGACTGAAGAGCCCAGCTCTCCCAATTTATGCATTGCTTAGATGGTTCAAGCTTCCAGGACTACATTTCATTTCAGTCCTCACATGGATGTTCCCAAGTCTGTTGCTGACTTATTTTTAATTGGTTTGCTCCTCCTCGTCTTTTGTGTTTAAAAGAAATCCTGTCTTTAAGACTGTTTTGTTAATGTACACAAGTAGTGGCTTTCAGTCACATTTTCTCTACAGACACATGTTCTAGGCTTTTTCTAAGGGAAGCCAGATTTAGCAGAGATTTTCAGGAACCGCTACTAACTTGATACACCTCAGGTCGTTATATAGATGTTCAACCTGGTCTCTCAAACAGTTCATTTTCTTAGTGATGATGGAGAACTGTCTCACACGCTGCACTTCACAGTAGGACATCTAAAGTGGTCATCGCTTCTGGAGGTGAAGGGGAGAATCTAACCAGCGGACTGTTCTGTTTCCTCTCCCTCCTATTTAGTTTTATTTTCCCCCAAACTCTCCAGGCTTGGCCTGCCCGAATGATGCGTCAGGCCCTCAACCCGTCCTCCAGCGTGCTCGTCCCCGGGGCCCCGTGGCACCATGCTGTTGGCCTGGTTTGTCAAAAACATCCAAGTATGCCAAGCGTGAGCTTGACAAATACCACCTGCCAGGAGTCTATGTCCATGTGGGGAAAGAGGCAGTGAAGATGAAGAGTCAGAAACCACTAAAATATGAAATGTTCAAAGCATCGTTCAAAACCAGAACTCTGGGCTTCATTTCCCAGTCTGCAGCCAACTGCCCGCCTGCTTGCGGCCTGACATTTTTGATCAGAATGGTATAATGGCAGTTACCTGCTGACAGCTGGGTCTTGAAACCTTAGTTCATTTGTATTTGCAATGTGTTTTGAGCTCCCTGGATGGAAAGTACCTGCCAGCAGCGGTGCGTTGGCAGGGTAGGTAACCCCACCCTCAGAATTTCATTCTGTGGAAGTTTTTGCCTTCAAAATGATCTTAATTTAAACAATGTGTCTGCTTGTATAACCTATTCTAGACCTGAAAGAGCTCAGGAACCAATTTACCAGATTAGTAATGCGCTATTTCTGGCACTGTGAATTGGTGTTTTTTAGGGGGAGAAAACATTTTTGAAGAACAGCTTTAAAAGGGGTGTTTGCGAGAGGAATTGATTAGTGGAAACTTGATGGCTTGCTAATGCGATATGTAAATATCTAAGAAACTTCTAAGGCTGGTACCAGCAAATGTCCAATGACCTTTCCTGAGTACATCTTTCATTAACGCAGACACCGCTTGTGCATGGTAAAGACGTTAACATGATAGGTGCCATACTGTGTCAAGATAGCGTAGTGTATGTGTCAATCACGTGACGGTGGATGAGTCCCTGAGGACTTGTTGATACAACAGACCATAATTGCTGCAAGGATCGTTTTGACAATCTGCATTTCAAACCCCACACCCCAACAACCGCTTTGCACGGGGCCAGAAGAGAATATGCTTGTGTTTTAAATTCAGTCCTGAGTCGTACTGACTGTCAAAGCCAGAACTGAGATCAGCGTGGCTGCTTTTGGGGAGATTTATGGTTTCAGTGGTGTGGATCTGGGGTAGGACTGCAGCTGAAGTGTGGGAGCATCCGCACGGCAGGCGGAGGAGCAGCGTATATGTGAGCTGGCTTGAAACCAGCTCGCTCAAATGGTGGTTACCCCCAGCTGTGAGTCGCTCAGTGAGACAAGTCTGTTTTGAGGCACTTCAGCCAACATGGCTCTCTGATGTTGGTTGCTCTTCAGCGTCTTCTGACTGACACGTGGACGTGCCCTGCCTGCTTGTTGGGGTGTCGTTTGGTCTCTGTGCTAAAGCAGCCTGGCGCTGACCTGATGTTTGCAGGTCCGGGCTGAGGGAAGCTGCAGAACCTGGTGGGTGCCGTTCGACTGGAAGAACAGGGTGAGACAACGGGTCAGGGCTTGGGAGGAGTGGGCAGAGCTGCTCAGGGGTGCTGTGCCCACGCTGGAGGCTGCTGGGTCGGGTCTGAGGCTCACTGGAGGAGCTCCGGTGTGAGGAATAGAAGCTTACGCAGTCTGTCTTGTGTGAGTGATCAGTCTGTAGTATTGCAAGTAGTAATATTTACCCTTCAATTTCACAGTCTGGAAAAATAAATAAAAGCCCTGTGAGGCTGATGCTGTTTGGGGGTTTTACTGTAAAATACAGAATGTGGAAAACTCTTTTTTTTGAGATTCAAGGCAGGGATAGCTCAGTATCTGCTCGAGATGACTCCAGTCTTGGGATTAGATCAAAGCAATCATGTGAGAGCAATCATGTGAGTTAGAACAGCAAGTGCCATCCCTGTCATTCAAAGAAGCATTATAATTATTAATGCATGATATGAATCTTTCTGTAGTGGCACAGCAAGACTATTAGGAAGATACGTATGGGCACAGGGTGTTTGAGAATGCTAATCAAAGAGGGTCTAGGAAATGTCAAACAGAAATTGACACTTCAACAGCATTAACTGTCAGGCGGTTCCTCGCGTGGATCTCACCAAGGTTACCCCGCTCTTGGCTCCAGCGGTGGGGGAAGCAGGAGGGGCCGCTCCGCTGTGCCTTGGGTGGTTGTGGCAGATGATGTGGTGAGAGCAAGGGTGGTTTCATGGGTGGAGGTTGGCTCCTTCAGCTCTCTTAGAACCCATGCAGGACCTCGGTGCTGCTGGAGGTCTCCCTGGCATAGGTCACCACTGCTCACACCCCAACGAAGCCAGTCTGGTTGGAGAACCAAGATCAGAGTAGAGCTCTTGTAAGGGTCAGTCTCAGTTTAGCAGTATTTGGCAATAGAAAGAGAGCAGAATTCATTTCTTTTAATGCCAGTGAGCGGCATTGGCTGCTGGGAGCGGCTGGGCGGTGGCAGTCTTGGTAGCACAAAGGTCTTTGCTCTGTGTAGAGGAATTAATGCAAGCAGGATGGATGCCTGGACTTCGGATGAGTGCAAATAAACAAACACCATCCTCCATTTCTGCATTTTATTTTTAATTGCCTTTCTTTAAGTGGTGATATTTGTGCATTGTCCCCATTAGAGACAATTTATGCTCCAAGCATTGCATTATCAGTCCCTTTATGTTTGCTTAGGGAAGAAAGTCTAATAGATTTCTGTTGACTTTTTTTCCTCCCTCCTTCTATCATTTTTAATATGGATCTTGATCAGTTTATCTATGTGGATGGTGCCTGTGCTGTGGGGGCTGTGTGTCTATTTATTCCTGCAAAAGAGGAGTTTGGCAGAGTGGCCCATATTCTGCCTATCTAAATCTCTTCCCGTACCTTTCAGGGAAACTCCTGTGTATTCTAAACCCTATACTGGTTTCACATAACCAGAATTGTATCCCAGTTGCTGGTGATCCTGCAGGGTATCTTATGACTGGAGCATTAACTCAGGTACCTGATGTTCCACCAGAGCTGAACGGGAGAAGGCACTTTTCAGGCATGTCCCATAATAACTGCTCCTGACCTCCCCTCTCTTGGGGTGTCCTAGGAGGATATCAGGGTGACCTGCCTGTGGGTCTTTTCTAAAGTGAATTGCAGAGAAATTATCCACCATTCTGGACACTTGAGTGGAAACTCTAGAAATGGCATTGGAGAATTGTCGCTTATCTCATGATTAAGCTTAAACCCACACTGCAAAGTGAATAACGTTTCACTCTCCTGCTGAAAGAGGTACCGGCGCCGCAGCCTCTCCCCTTGGATGGTCGCTGAATAGGAGGGTTCTGTTGGGGTCCAGAAGGTGACCAAGGGAATGACCAAAACAAGATCTTTAAATATCACGGAGACAATAATTAATATTATTCGTAGGGCTAGTGTCTAGATTAGGGAACCCCTAACTGAGACAGATGGGATTTATGAGTGTTTGCACCATGTAGAATAGGGGGCTTTAATTTTAGTTTGCAAAGTATATTGAGTCCTTTTGATTTACCACTGACTGATGGAGTGACCTTGAGCAAAACATGCAGTCTCCCTATGCTGTGAAAGGAGAGCTAGGCAGGAATTTTTTGACAAGACATTTTTCATTTGAAAATGCCAGTTCACTGAAACTGGAACTCTTCAGGAAAAAGTATCAGTTTTGATAATTTCTCATTTGGAATTTTTTTTTGTCAAATGAAAAGTTCTTTTTTTTTTTTTTTTTCCTTTTTTCTTTCCCCAACTGACTTTTCTTTCCAAATTAATTTGTATTTCTAATACCTACAACAAATATTTCAGAAGTCAAAAGCAAACATCTTGACCATGTCTGATACTTGTTCAAGATTGCAAAATTGGATTTTTCTGTTGCAATCCAGAAATTTTGAAAAATCCTCATCAGTTATTGCCAGATAGAAAGACCGTTTCCTCCCAATAACGTTTCACGTTGCCGTCTGCAAACAGAGAGAATGCCTCTTCTGTATCTGATCAGCTGTGGAGCCCTGCTCCCTTTGTGTTGGTAAGTGCTTTGGGATCTTCAGGCAGAAGGTGGTGTAGAAAGGCCAGCTGCAGTTGCAGTGTCCATCTGGATGTGTGTTCCCCTGCTGCTTCCGAGGTGAAGTGCAATTGCTTTTTCCCCTTCCCCCTCTGATCTCACCAAATTAAAGCAAGAAAAAGACTCCACCAGCAAGACCTGCTTCTGGATTTGCAGTCAGTAGCCATCTCCAATAACCATCAGGCTGTCAGCTTCCCCCCCACCTCCCCCTACCTCCCACCTCCCCCATCACTCACCAAAGGAAAAAAAGAGCCGGAGCCACAGCTTGAAATATATCATGCAATAGTGTATCATGAATTTCTTGTGAATCACACTGGTGAAGCAGGTTTATTTATTTCTGAGACTTTAAATCAATACAAAGTAGGTCTCTTAGTTCTGAAGCTGGGATGGAGTGTGAAAAAATGAGCCCATTGTACTCTTAAAACTTTGGGGAAAGGAGATGACAGCTATATAATTCCATTTACCAGGCACTAGGGGCTTTAATGTGAAGGTGACAGGGAGCTCTTTGTGCATTTAGAGCACCATATCTTCTAAATAAAAGATCTGTAGACTTGATAGTGGAGTATAGCTCTGACTTTAATAATCTCCAAGCATTAGACCGAGCCAATATGTTCCCAAGTCAGAAGGGTCCCCCACCGAACGCTCGTAAATTAAAAGTGCAGGAACTGCACACATTCATAGATTAGAAATGCAAGAAGCGCAGTCCGTCTCCAGGCAGAGAGGAGGTGTCTGCGCTCGCTCCGCCATGCGAATAGGCTAAAGACCTGGGAACGGGTCTGTTCAGGAGCACGGCTCTTGCCGGCATCCTACCTCAGCTTGGTTCTCCTGTTCGGCGTCGCTGCTGTTTTACCCTCTAATGACATGGTACGTGTGGGGGAAGAGCTGAGTGATAGAAATGAACACTGTAAGATCTGTTGAGGCTTGACTGCACATAATAGCAGTCAGGTTTTAAGTTCCTACATTGTGTTTTCTGATGAGACATTCATTCTGATCATTTCTGCCTGTTTATGAAAAATAGGCTATTTATAGTACGTGCATGTGCCTTTTCTGCTTCAGGTTTCTGGCAGATAATATAAATTGTGGGATGGGAATTGCAATTATTGAAATTATTCGGATAAAAATCTGGCACTTATATTTGATATAAACACATGATATGCTCGGAATAATAACAGCACTTATGTTACATAATGATTCCCATTCAAGCCCTCTGCTGTCATTTTTTCAGATCTTTCATCTTTGATGAAACATAGGAGCCAATCAAGTCTGCAGCCAAACCAGCTTTGCAGCGAATGTCTCGGCTAACTAGCAGCTCAGTTTCTGAAAAGGAGCATAGAGAAAGCAGCTGGTCATCATGGGTTTGAGTGCTGGAAAAGGATTAATATGCATATGACATGCCTAGAAACCTGTTGAGGATGGTCTTTTAAAGGCTGAAAAGGCTGCTAGAATCTTGGCTCTCCTTTGTACTTCCCAAAAGATCCTCTGAAGTAAAAAGAAACGCGGTTTCCCATTGCGGTAGGGAGAGTGGCTTTTGGAGGACCAAATGAAATAAGTGTTGACGATACTGCCTGTGTATTTTGTAAGCATGTGGTATCAAAGGTTGCATTACCTGGAAAACAGTGTGTGTTCTCGCAGTCACGGGCTGAGCTTTAACACCTGCAGTTCTAGAACCAGCGTTGCCTTCTGACCGGTTCGCTGACGTCCTCATCCTTTCGTTGCGGTGGGGGCAGAGAGGAAGCATTTTGTCCTGTGTACCCTGTTAAATGCACTGCTTTCTGCACACTTGAGAGGTTTGTCTGGAGGAGCCAAGGAAGGCGAGACTGAGCGGCTCATCCAAATCTGACCTGGGTCCGTAGTGACCGGGAGGCTGTTTGGCATCAAATCCGCAAGGAGGAGGTGGTGGCAGTCCTGCTTTATTGGTTATGGTTAATGCCAGTGCTCGCGGGGGCGGCAGGGGAGAGACTGCTGGTGTAAGGGAAAGCAGACTGGTTTGCTAACACCTTCCAGCGGAGGGAGGCAGCACTTGCTGCACCTCGCCCACAAACGTCAGACCGGCTGCTGCTGAATTGGAAAAAGGAAATTCTATCCAAAATGCAAAGGCACTGGGATAACGTGCAGGAAAGGAGTCGTAACAGAAGTGAGGGGTCCTCACCAGAGACTTCAGAAAGGGCAAGTTTGGGATCTCTGTGTGTGGCCAGTCACCCACAGCGGCTTCCATTGACTGGTAGCGTGTCAGACTCCGGGTGGACGGAAACATGGTTTCTGGGTTTCCAAGCTTTCATGGGGTGGAAAGAATTTTAATTTAAAGCAAATTTTCTGGTGCCAGAAGCTTACTATATGGTGCTTTGCTGTTCATGGCTGCTCTTTTTTGTCTGTTTTTGCCATCAGATTAAGCACAAGATCAGAGGTCAAATACTGTCAATATTCAGGTATATGTGTATTGTATATCTCAGCTTTAAAATCCTGGAACCTGTTCTTTCCCACCCCTCTTGCTGGACCTTTTTTGATCTCTGGTCTATGGCAGCTGGCTCGGTAGCTGCACCTTTGACTGTTCCCTTGAGTGCTGGTAACCTTTCTGCTAGGAAGGGCCTGCTTTGCAAACTTAACCCTTCCATGCACGTGGCTGGTCGTTGGACAGATGCCTTCGATAAGCCTTGGGCTGATGCTACTTTCACTTCTTAACCTCCTATTTTACGTGACTCGGTGTACCTCCGTAGCGGACCCAAACGCTCAGGGTCTTTGGGTCTCTCTCATGGTTTTGTACCATCTTGGCAGATCCTGGTCATACCAGATACAGGGTTTAATCCTGTGCAGTCTTTCCTCCCACGAGTTTGTTTCTAGCGTTACCTGCCTAACTGATTTAGCAACATTTCTAAATGCACTCATGCGTCTGCTGACCATGTGTCTTATTGAGGAATATCTGAATCCTTTAATTGCAGAAGCATCAGTTTTGGACTTCTCCAGCAGATGTATTCTCTTTCACCCTTGGATATTTTCTTGCAGAAACATTTATACAGCGATATGCATTGCACCATTTAAGATTGTTAATTGGAGATTGAATTACTTGTCAGCCTTTAAAAATGTAGTCCTCTGAGGTCAGAGATGAGGTGGTTAGCAGAGCTGAATGGATGAGCTATTGCATTCATTTTTTTCTCAAGCCCAATGATTGTTGTCTATAAGCTGGCTAGCCCTTCAGTGCCTTTTAACCTCTGGCACCCAATTCAGTCTGCAGCTCTATGTGTGAAACGAGTTGGCAGGATCTCTGGTCGTTCCTGAGAAGACAGAAGAGCACCCGTGCAGAAGCAGGTTAGGGGACCAGCACCCAGCCTAGCAGTATCCCTGGAAGACAGCCTCTTCAACCCCTTGGCTGCGCGGTTTCTGCACTGGCGAGCGGAGTAGCTTGCTTTGCATTTGGGCTGTGCTTAAGTCAGGGTCTGATTTAGAGCTTGTGTGTGCCCGTATTACAGGTCCCTCCTGCTGCACTCGGCGCAGGTGCAAGTGCACATGTGTGGACATATATGTCATACAAATGAAGGCAGCGGGCGCTCATTGGTACAACTTTTAAATGCAGCTTGGGACTACATTGCCTCTGCTGACAAACACTGACAAGTAAATACTACGCTCGCTCAATGTTACAGAGGGATTTCATTTGCACAGCCCCTCACAATGCTCTGCCACTTCACTGAAATGTCTGGAGCACTCGGGAAAAGGAACCGCATATTTATCTTGATCTCCAAAAAGGGATTTAAGGGCGAGAGCAGGCGGTATATTAGACTGTTTTCATTGCCTGTCAGCAGTGGTAAACCTGAGCTGTCTACAGTGTCTCTAGATAAGCAGCAGCAGAGGCCCATTTTGCATGTACATACGTTTGCATTAGTTCATAGATGGGAGTTTAAATCCTCTTTATTTTTATTTTCCTCTGTGGAAAGCATTTAGCTAGCCTTGTGCCTGGCATCTGGAGGCCTGTGCTTTTCTTTTTCCTTGAACCTAAATCTATGCTGCTATCTTTTCTACCATGCCTTTTCATGGCACTGATTTTCTTAGAGGAAGATGAAAGTGGTTGAGCTCAGAAGGGAGAGCCAGGAACATCTCTGTGCAAAACCACAATGCTTACATTGACTTCTACATTTTTGGGCTAGTTGTGTAACTTCTGTGCCTCGGTTTCTTCTGTACGCAAACCTCGACTGACATCTGTCTCACGGGGAGTTTTGTGAGGATCGTCCAGTGCTTGTAAAATGCTGTGTTTTGTGAAATGCCAGACCACCAGGCCTTCTCTCCTCCAAAGAAAAATAAATTTGGAGTTAGCAAATGATAGCGTTGTGCCTTACCGCTTAGGCAACGCTTTAGATGGGCACAGTGACGCCAACTGTGATTAACTGATGTTGTGCTAAAACTAATTGCTAAAGTGTAGTTTAGAAATTTAGTTTAGAATTAGAAAGCTAATTGCTCCAGTGTAGTTTTATAACCAGATCAAAATTTTTTATTCTCATATCCCTTTAGCACCTTCTTACTTTCAGCCCAAAAGGTCAAATCCTGAGAAATGTGGAGTTCCTCTGTACTATGGGCGAGATGAGTTATGTCCTGAGCGCTCATTGTGGGATGTTAGGATGAGGATTAAGTCAGACCCAAGCACCCTTCCGTAAGGACGGGGTTGCCTTGGGCTCCGGGCTGCTCCTCTCATGGGGCAGCCCTTCCAAAACCGAGCTGTGCTGGTGGTTTGGTGGGGGAGGGCAGGTTGTTTGTGTGTGTTTGGGGGGGGTTAAGATCTAAATGAAGCAGGTATGTAATGCCCTCTGTCTGTTAGAAAGACTCAACCCATAAAAATAACAAACGGCATGTATTTGCTAGAATGTCAAAGTTATGAGTTTATTTTGTAATGATGTGCTCCTGCCTTCATGAGGTAAACTGGCCGTGGCAGAGGTGTTATTAGTAATATGGACTCAGTGGAGCAGAAAGCCGAGTGACCGAGAGATCAGTGTATCAGTCAGTGAGAGGGCAAATGGAAAGAGACAGCAGGAGAATGAGAAAAGAGCTGCGGTGCCCAGGCTGAGATTAGAGATGGAGCCGCGCAAGAGAATTGGAAGCCCAGCAGTCAGAGTCTTATTCTTTCCAGTCTCTCTAAGGAGCTGGTGGGGCTTTGTCTTTGCCATGCCCATCTTCGTGCACGGTGGTGGTTTTTTCCCCAGTTAAAGGTTTAAATGGGTCTACCCTACCAGTCATCTTAGAGCAATTTTGAATTAGTGAGCTTGGGTCAGCACCTAGGAGACTTGGTCACGTATCAGCTCCGTTGCTGCTTGGGGAAGGGCAGGTTGTATAACTAACTGCCCCCTGCCTCAGTTTCCCCACTTGTGTCATTCCCCTTGGGGCTCACTGTTCATAAGGTCTTGCCTGCACGCAGGGCTTGGGAAGGTCTGTTGTGAGTGGTTTGCTGCATCCTTTGGTGTTGAAGTGATCATGACTTGCTGCAGGGATGGACTTGTATGTATCTATCTCCTTAGTCAACACTTCCATGTCACATCCCATCCTCTGATGGTTTTTCCTGTTTTTCTTTCAAAAGGTGCTTGGACGGGAAGTTTATACCTCCAACAACCAGCTGGGCGGGATCCAGATAATGCACAACAACGGAGTGACGCACCGCACTGTGTGTGATGATTTTGAAGGGGTCTATACTATACTGCAGTGGCTTTCCTACATGCCAAAGGTAATTCCTGGCCCTGCAGGAGTGCAAGGTGCCATTGCCCGTTTGCTTTGTTCACAGGGTTTTGGGTGGTGGAGGGCTCTCTGCATCTGTGGGTTTTTTCTGTGCTTGTGTGGTGCCTAGCAAAATGGTTTAGGCTCATGATCGAGGCTGTTAAGCGTTATGGTATTGAAGTACACAAAGTAGTTTTTGTCTTAAAGTGCTGCAGGAACTGGGATGCGGGGCAGCCTGGCGCTGCCTCGGGTACTTTCACGTCACTCCCCTGGCGTGCTGCCCTCCGTACTCTGGGCAGCAGGATTTTATGTAAGCAGTGGATTGTCTCTTACTGAAAAGACTCTAAAGGTTCCCCTCTGAGGCAGTAATTTGTAGGAGTTGATGTATATGTGTGAGCTGCTCTGCAGCTAGGAAGGCAGCAACAAGAACACGCAGGTCACCTTCCTTCAGGAAAGAGTGCATAGAATGAGTCAGGTGGCCTGGTCACCTTTCAAAAATTAAATTGCAACCCCTCACTAATGCTGGCTATGCCTGAAGTTCAAGAGCAAATGAAGTACAATGAACGCCATATGATGCCAAAGGAGGGTTTGAGAGAGCGTATGGAGCACCTTGGAAGTTTCGTCAGGCTCTTGCCCAGTCTCTGGGATCCCATCAGTCGATGGGTTGTGCAGCGTGGGGGGAAAGAGGACTCCGACCAGGTCCTTTAGAGCTGGTGTTTGGTGCAAGGCCATGTGGGAGAATTACTTCCTTTGATGTTTTTCTTTTTCCCTTAGAGTGTATACAGCCCTGTTCCCATCCTCAAAGTCAAGGATCCTATAGACAGAACCATAGAGTTTGTTCCTACCAAGACTCCCTATGATCCTCGCTGGATGCTAGCTGGACGCCCACATCCAAGTACGTAGCTCTACACAATAATGCATCTTGTTTCAAGACTGTTTGTCAAGGCTTTGTGTCTGCAGTCCAGATACATTTCAGAGATTATAAAGTAGTTAGTTCTAAACAATTTGAATACAATATATAAAAATAACTTGTAAATTCTGAATGCTTGAGGACACTTAAAATTATTAGTTACTTTTATAGATTTTCTCTTTATTTTATGGTTCAGAGGAAAATCCATATAGAAAGGGTCTGTAGGCTAAAGGAATCACAGCATTCCTGCAGATCTTGGAGAATAATTGTGTTGGAAACGCTGCAAACCACTGAACCCCCGTGCATGCTTTTGGGGTTGTGCAGCCTGTGTACAAGCTGCAAACTGGGTGACCATTATGCCTGCTGTTATTAATGAGTTTGGGGGGCTAAAATGAGATTTGTGATAAACTTAAGTTTTCTGGTTTTGGATAATATTTTTTCATCATCTCTCAAGTAATTCATCCAGCTGTCTGAGTGCAGCTACCGCTGGCTTCCAAATCGAGTGACTTCAGATTTTAATTTAGTGGAAGCGTTAAGGAAAGCAGATGATTCCCTGTGATAAGTTAAAGCAGATATCTCCTAGGTGAAAAGTTAAAGCCATTTATTAGAGGAGATATTGCCGTGATATTCTTCAAACTGACGCCCGACACGAGGCCAGAATCTAAACGATCAGCTTTGGGCTCACGATAAAGAGATAATTTTGAAATGGATGGTCACATTTTACACTGGGGCCACAGAGGCAAGGAATGTAGAACACAGTAATTACAAGTTTGGTTTTGATAAAACACTCTCCATCCTGTTTAAGTCAGCAGAGGTTAGCTTGCTTGGATCTCCACTTTTAATTGGTTTTGGACTTGGGTTTGCAGAAGCAGAGGTGCTTGTTCAGATTAAAGCATTCCTCAGAAGCTGTGGGCCAAGGGGTAAAGCTGGGAGGGATTTTGTGGTTTGTTTTTTTTTTTATTGCAGAGCTTCATGAAGCCCCAGTGGAAAGCAGGTGTCCCCAGAGAGTTGTGATTTCTGTAATTGTCTGGGTGGGTAGAGTATCTCAATGCCTTGACTTTGAGATATACAGCTTATACAGGCTGGAGGACTGCAGAGAGTGAGCTGCAAATCTTACTTGTCGCTCCCCAATCCAGCATCAGCAGTCAGCCCAAATGACAGCTCTTTGCGTGCCCTTACCTGTTCACTGGAGTAGGGGCCAAGCTGAAATATTGGAAAACCTTCCTGACGTGGTCTCCCTGTCTGGAGAGCGGAACAGTGCCATGCCGCTGCACAGGTCGGCGTCGTGAGGCTGAACTCATTCATAGTGTCTTTTGTATCCACTTAAGAAACACATGTGGAATGTAGAGAAGTACACCATCAACTGCCACCCCACTTCCCACAGGGGTAATTGTCACCCTGAGAATTGTATTTGAAGGAATGTGGATTGTTAGTGTACAGATCTATTGTTGCTCGTGGGGGTGGAGAGGCATTGTCAATATATTGGAGTTTGTGACGCAGGGGGAACCCCAAGTCTGATACTGCACTGGCTTTATAAAGGGCAAATGATCCTAGTTCATACTTAGCATGATCAGGGTAATCAAGCCCTCGTACTTCAGGGTAGAAGCTGATTGCCTGCAAGGGTAAGGAAAAGTTTATTTCTCTTAGAACTGCACAGTCATCTTGGTAATATGCTCTTCGGGAACAGTTTGATTTCTCTCAAGCATTGGGAAGTTGCTGCCTTCTGTGGGCAAGAGAACAGGCCTGGTGGCGTACGGTCTGGTCCAGGGGGGTGACACTCAAAGCGTGCTTTAGTTCAGGGAGAAGCGCATCGTCTGGTGTCTTCTATGGAGCAAGTAGGCTTTTGGTATCAGAGTACTTCATTTCAGTTTTTCTAAAAGAATGTGTGAAACATGCTCAGATGTGTGGTCTAGTTTTAAAATATCATAGAAATGTTTATATTTAGTTCCTGAATTTCTTCAGCATTCTTTCTTTTCTCTTGATTATGCCTCGTCTTTCCTTTAAAATGCAAGATAAGTTTTAAAATAGAAATAGGCATTTTGAAAAACATCTTTAATGACTTTACTGCCTTTTGACAAATGTTTGTAGTGTCTTGAAAAAAAGTTATTTATTTAAAAGCATGCAAAGTCCCTCTGCTATCCGAACCCCATCGTTTAACAATAAATGATGCTTTTGCTGATAAATGACTGTCTTTATGCAGACTAGCAAATGAAATAAGACACGATGGCTGAAGGCAGGCAAATGCTCAGCTGTCTAATGTTCCCTTGTATTATAATCTATTTAAAAATAAAGAAATGAAAAGACAGTGCCAAGTCCTCCAGTTGGCATTGTTAAGCAAGTTTCGGTTGCTCCTTTTATATTTTCTCTTCTTTCTTCCCTCCCTCCTCTGATATTTCCATTTTTTTTCCTTCCCTTTAGGTCAAAAAGGACAGTGGCTAAGTGGTTTCTTTGACAGTGGCTCATTCCAGGAGATCATGCAGCCCTGGGCACAGACAGTTGTGGTTGGTAGAGCAAGGTAAATTCTAAGAGGCATTTTAGACATTTGTAGAAATCAAGTTTTCGTAATGCTTTGCATTTTTCTAGAACCTCCTTTGAAAGTTTATGGCTATAAGTAAAAATAAGTCATTACTTGAATAGGATACTTCTTTACCACATGAATGAAGACGCTTGGTCTGATCATTTCTCCTGTTTTGCTTGGAGGTGACAGCTTTAACATACACAAAAGCCAAAAAGAGAGATATTGTTAAAAATTATGGCAGACAATATATGCTTCCCTAGGTACACGGTTGCATAGCGAGGCCTTCTTGCAGCTCTGACTTAGTTGAAGGTACATTACGCTGTTTATTGTTTTGCAGTCTTATTTGACTTGCAAGAAAAGTTCAGCTGAAACCAGAGCAAATTGCAAGAAACTCTGCATAGAGAAGAGCTTAACGTTGAGGTTTGCATGGAACAACTTGCAGCATTTTTCCAAACCAGCACCCACCACACCTGATCTTAGTTGTTTTTGATGATGCAGAGATGTGTAGCTCCAGAGACCTGTGGCACTCGCCTCCTCCCAAGGGGAGTCACTTCCCCTTACCTTGCTGTGAGGTGGCACCTGTGTAGGATTCTAAAATGTTCCCTGGTGCCTCGAGATTTAGATCCCTGCCTTGAAAATATTTGCAGCCTGGGTCATTCTCAGTGTTGCAGGTCCATGAACTCTCGAGAGCTGGCAGGAAGCAGAAGCTTGGAGCTAGGATCCTGCATTTTGACAGAATGCAAATCACAGCTGGGCTCACAACCCCCTCAATCACCTCTTCTCTAGTTGCTTTAGTTTTTTGCCCCCTCCAAAATGGCACTGTGAGTTTCCTGATCTGATTGTCTGCTTCCTCTCAGAATAAAGCCATTTTGAAAGAGTACATTTATCTCCCTTGAGTTTCCACTGCAAGCGCTGGAGCTGTCCAAATGCAGCGTGCTTATCCTTTGTCACTCCTCGTTCCTCAGACTACCGCCAGCTCTCCTCTCAAGACAGAGCTTCATACTCGTGCCTCCAGCAGACTCCCAGCTCCTAATTGATGTCAGTGTGTTTGGTTAATTGTCAGCCTTTTCTTTTTTTTGTTAACAAGTGAGAGGGGAGAAAAAAAATGTGAAGTGCCTGAATGGGATCCTGGAGGCTTCAGGTGTTAAACTTAATGAGATACGGTCGTGCCCGTGCATGACGGGTGTTCAGAGTGCCTTAGTTCCTAGCAGAAGTCTGCATCAAAGAAAAATCTTTTATTTACAGATCTTTCACCTGCCATACTGTCAGAATCGCAGTGCCAACAATCCAGAGCCACATCACCTTACAATCTTCTGGAAATCCTGTGGCCACCCGGGGGGTCTGACTCCATCAGCCTCTAGCTGCACCAAATTGGTGACGTGAGGACTGACCGTAGCACCAGGATATCGCTGGTGATGCTGTGTTTGATTACCAGAGCATTCAGTGGGAGACAGGGAGAGACACCGCTGTTCCTGAAACACACAGCACAACTGGGATAGCCAGCTAGGCTCCCAGCCAGTATAGCCGTGAATCGATGCTGTTTCTTATCTCCATTATGTTGATAGCACACATGGCCCCAGAATATTTGGCACTGGGAGCTCCCATTTCTCTTTTAGACTCTTTAAAGCCACAGCTCTACAGAGTTCTCCTAATGAGAGGTCATAAATAGCAAAGCTTACGGCATTCACTAGAGCTCACGTGCAACATCTCAGAGATTGTGTCCATTCTGGCCATCTCTAAAACGGCCATCGGGAGCTCTGTTAATCTGTTAATGAAATGCTGCATAATAACTGGGGGAGACTTCCAGATACGAGGGCATGCTCAGCAGAATGTCCCTCTGTCGCTCTTTTATTAAGACTTTCCAGGGTCTTTAATGGATTTGGAACTGCCTTTGGACTATCCTAGGGCAGAATGTGAGATGGAGAAACATACCCATTTCCTCAGATATCGGGTCAGGGCAGGAGGAGGAGTCCGTGCTCAAGACAGAGCAGCGTGGCAGCGCACGGGCTGCACCGGCCCAGGCAGGGACGAACGGCTGCTGAGCCCAAGGGGCGGTCGTGTGCAGGCGCGGCTCAGCTCTGCCTTCTGGGGCTTTCGTGTCTCTGACCACTGCTGGTCCCAGGGCTCCGAGCGCTATTACCCCTGAAGATCCTTTCCATTCAGAATGTTGTCTGATCTTTATACATTGTTGAGAGGAGCCGAAAATACCTGCTGACTCCACTCCTAATTGTAGCGTGTAACCTTGGGATGTCCTGTGACCTTTTGATACACTTCGGTATTTTTATCTGCCATCTGTGACACTCTAAAGTTTTATCTGACAACATCCTAATTATTTAAAGGCTTTTAGGTTAAGCAGTATACCGGGGAGCGGGGAGGGGGGGAATCAATGATTTGGCAAAGCTAGAAGGTCTCTGTCCAGGCCCGTGCTCAGCTTCACTTGCAGTTCCTTTCTTCTGACAAATTCCAAGTTGCTGTGGCCGCTCACATACAGGTATATATAACACAAATGAAACTGACTTCTTTCAAAAGCAGTGGCATTTTGAAAAAACAAATATGAATGTATTCTTCTGGGATTGTTACTGTAAGTGCTGCCAAAACTCATCTTTTGTATGTATGTTTGGAATATGTGTGCTGTTGGCTGTAAATTGTCTTTTATTATTCTATGGCAACTTGTCCAGGGACACACTATAAAACAAGATGTAGCATCTTCATGTGCTAGCCTGATAAAATTTATATGAAGTATAATGGAAAACAGAAGTTGTTTTGAGCTGTTTTCAAGTTCAATAAATAACTGTAATACTTGGATAAAGATGTTCTTTATTAGGTCACATGGGCCCTAATATAGAAGTTATAAGTTACCGATTTAAGACGGCTTCTGCAATTACGGGTTTCTAGGCAGACTCTTAATCATAGTGAATGGGAATATTTTCAACCCCCTAGTGCACATAGGCCTTGTCGCTTTTGCTGCCTGCAGCGCGTGTCATCCAGCTTGAGGTGGTTGAGGAGAGCGTGTAGGCTCTGCTGGGACTCCCATCCTGGGAGTAAGCAGTTGTCATCGCAAGCGAGATGCCTTTTGTGTAAAGGAGTGGTTAGACGCCGTGGAAAGCGGAGCTGAGCATCCTATCTGGTGCCTACGCTCCCTACCCATCCCTGTCCCTGCACCCTGCAGCAGAGGGTCTGGGGAGGAGGGAGATGGACAAACCCAAACCTTTACCCATCGTTTGCCCTGACCTCTTGGGAGAGGGAGTTCTTGTAAGCAGTGGAGGTGTAGGGTGGCTGAGACTTCAGCATTGCTTAGACATGCAGCCTGTGGAGGTATTTCATCAGCTGACAGTGCTCGTTGAAAACAGGAATTGGGAAGCCTCGGGTCTTTGTGTTTATTTTTCATGGTCAGGACTGTCAGTATCTCAATCTGTGTGGTGGCAGATGAGGGGTGGTGGAGACGTAGCTATATTGTTCAAAATGTGGGCTTTGGCTTATTCTATTTAATTTTTAGGGAGGTATGTGCTAATTTTTAGAACTAGATTTTGCTTTGAGAACTGTAAATTCTACTCTGAAATTCTCCAGCCACATGCCTAAACTCTTCAAAAAGGACAGAATGCTTCTTCCACCGTTTGCTTGCATTATTTGTCTCTCTTGAGTATTTTGATGCAAATTGGAAAAAATTTCTCATTGTAACAATGGAAATATGAATTTTGATTTGTCTCGCGTCTTACCAGGCTGGGCGGAATACCTGTAGGAGTAGTTGCCGTAGAAACGAGAACGGTGGAGCTCAGCATCCCTGCTGATCCTGCAAACCTGGACTCTGAGGCCAAGGTAGGTTGACTGTGTGCTCAGTTGCTTGTTTGTCCTCTGCAAATGTCTCTGTGGAAAAAGTGTTTGGTTTTGATGTTTTGGGGGTTTTTTTGTGCTTTGGCACACAATTTTGTGGGACAAAATGTCTAGCCATTCCTTGATGGGGTGCTAACGCACGGCAGTTGCTGGGAGGAGCGAATGGACGGTTGTGTTGGCCATTTGTTCAGGAGACACATTCCCCAGCAGTCCTGCTTCTCTTGTGACTTGGGTGAGATGCAGGGACCAGGGCCCAGGAGATCTGGCAAGCAAAAATCATTTCCCTGTTCTCTTGCTGTGCCCGTAGTGTTTCGTGCTCTTTCTGCTCTGACATTTTGCTTTTCTCCTTCCTGATTTCACAGCTCTGGCCCTACGTCATCTCTTCTGGGTTTTCTCCTTTGCATGTCCTTTTCTCTCTCTTCTTCTCCTTCACCGTCTTACAGCAGTCATAGTATCAGGCTTTCCATACCATCTCTATTCCTCTTTTTAGCTAAATCAGTGGGAACATTCTTGTTGATGTTGGTCTCAGAAGGATTGTCCCAATGTTTCTGCGGGCAAGCAGATCCTAAGCATTTCATGTGCTCCGTTCCTCATTGTTGGTTCCACGTTGCAGCTCTTGTTGCACCCATTTCTGTATTTTTGTGCTAACTCTTATGTTAATGTGAGTGTTTCAAGGCTTAATGATCTTTTTTATTCCCAACAGATAATCCAGCAGGCTGGTCAGGTGTGGTTCCCTGACTCTGCCTTTAAAACTGCGCAGGCTATCAGTGACTTTAACAGAGAAGGGCTGCCTCTGATGGTCTTTGCTAACTGGAGAGGCTTCTCTGGTGGAATGAAAGGTAACCATCAGTTTGGATCCCCTTTTAGTGGTGTCCTGTAGAGTGGCTTGTCTTTTACTGCTCGGGGCACTGCTGCTGTTCCCGCTGTGGCATAGCCACTAGCGCTGGCTCTACTGCTTTAGCAGCCTGGGGCGTTCTCGGGGACAGACCAGCAGTGGGAGCACGTGGCAAGGGACCGAAACAGGTCCAGTCTTCGGGCAGCAGCTAGCTATTGGATTGGCTTAACTGTGGTGACAACTTGCACCCATCAACTTGCAGAGTGGATCTGCTTCACCCATCTTTGATGCATGCTGCATCCAGCCCCCCTCTTTCATGGCAATTATGTGACCTTCCTTAGAAATGCTAATAAGGGGATAGTTTTCTAGGCCTACCAGAGTGTTTGGACATGTCAACCCTCTGAAATAGTGTCAATGCTCTGCCCAGCTCTGCTGAAAGTCAGTTGTGATCATTGCACAACCAGCTAGAGGAAAGGGACGCTCTATGCTGCGGTAGCTGTGGTGATGAAGGGTTTCATTCCTCTCCTCCCCGTGTGTGTCTTGTCTTAATTGGCACATAGCAGGAATAACATAGAACAGGCAAGGTGCAAATCTGATAGCAAGTTCTTTTCAAGATAAGCAAGTTCTTTTCAAAATAAGCAACGCAGTTGTATTTTTATCTGTACTCGCATATACAGTTATAGGAACCAGCCAGATCATCTGCAGTGAGAACAGGTAATTGGATGTTAACAGTGGTCTAGTTGCTAACAAAATTTACAGCTGCCAACCTGGGCTAATTAAACACTAATCTCAGGAAACCCCTTCTGCTCCGAAAACTTTATATCCTTCTGCCTCAGCTTAAAATTGGGGCTGGATAAGCCAGCAATATTGCATATCAAAAATGTATAGGCATATTCTGTCAAATGAAAACATTGTCTCGTTGATGATTTCTCCCAGTGTAATCTTGTCCTATCAAGGACTGTCTCCCAGTTGACTCTCTTGGTGGTAGTGATGTTCATACAAAATGTACGGTTATAAAACTGCTGAGTTAATATATCAGCAGTTAGATTTTTGCACCACATACTGCTACTTTAAATTTTGTGCAGTGCCAAGAATGTGAGAGTGATACTATAAAATTTAAATAAGTAAAAGATTACAGCCTCTTACCTGCATGTGGCACTTAACAAACACAGAAGAAAAATTACAGATGCTCTACCATGGTAAAAGTTCCTGCTCTGGAAAGACTGGCAGGGTGACAAAGGCTGTCTTGCTCTGCCGTCTCATTAGCAGGGCAGAAAGCAATGCCATGGAGTTTGCAGATGCAAAGACAGAAGATGGGAAAAGACGGCAAAATTCTTTCCTCTGGAAAATACTTGTTACTTTTCAGGATGGTTTCTGCTCCATGTGCTGCTACTGCACTCCCTTCGTGACTTGCTTTCCCTACCGCACAACTTCTGGGGAAGCAGCTGATTAATGAATGCTTGGTAAAGTTACAATATTATTTTGCCTTACTATGTTGTGAGATCTGGTGGCTTTGCCAGTGCCCTTTGCTGGGTTCCTCAGAAACCGAGTTTAGCTTTGGAGTTGGGACCAGAAGCCCAAGGTGGAAAAGGCACTACGAGGATGCTAATATTTGTATCGCATATCCCCAGCTGGTAGCAGGAGGAGAGAGCCACCGCAGAGGAGGGAAAAAACAGCCATTGCAGTTTGTGCCTTGGTCCGTGCATTTTCCTGCCTCCCGGTTGCCGTGGGGGCCTGCGTAGCAAGCGTTGGTCTCTCCTGACGCTCTCCGCGTTCCTTGGGGAGGTGTTTGCAGTTTTGGTTTCAATGCTGGCTGGGGATTATGCGGGGAGGGAAAATAAACAATTATGCCACCCCTCAGTGCACACAAACACACTGCCAGGAGCCGACTGCACTGTGGGTAAAATGACTCCAAAATTGTGTGTAATGAGTAGGAAAAGATTAGAGACAGCTCTTGCTACGCTGAAAATTGACATTAGCGGAGGGAGGAAAAAAAGAGGGGGGGGGGGGAAAAACCTCTCTTTACTAGTCGGCCTAGGAGGTCTAATTCAAGCCGTAAAATAAATAAATAAATAACATAAATAAAGGCATATCACAATGGTATTGGTGGTTTCCCCAATGAGCTCTCTCTGGCCGGAAGGCTATTCAGCATAATGCAAAATTAAATTATAAAAACTGGCTTGAATATTTAGATGGAGGAGCCATTTGGAAGTGGTTTATTTAGGCGAACCGGCAGTGACCCACAACGGGGAGACATCAAGCGTGAAATTTACTGGAAATTAGCACCAGGGTCTTGGACTCGGCATGAATAGTTTGATAGCATGCAAATCCCCGCGACATTAAACTGCAGCGCTGCTTGTGCTACAGGGTCACTCGCAGTTGGTTTTTCATGTTTTACTTATTATTTTTTCCTGGGACAGGTTATAAATAACGATAAAAAAATTTTCAGCAGAATGAAAAGGCTGGTTTAAATCTCTGATTACCTGGATGTTGAATGACGGTATTGCTTGTATGTAATGGGTTTATGAGGGACATTATGTGTCTGCAGCCAATATACGCCTGGTGTTTACCTTCAGGTCCTATCTGATAATCCAGCCAAGCTGATGAGATCTGTTCCAGCTTTGGAGGTTCAGGGCACGCTGCCCGACACTATGGAAATGCAAAAAGCTGTCTGCAGCCTTTCTAGCATGCTTGATGCATCTGACTGCCAATATTTACACATACAGTGTAGTGATAACAGCTTCCAGCAGATTTCATGTCTATGTGTAGTAGACGCTGATGCACACTGCAGCTGAGCAGGCAGGCAGAGAATGGGAAGGTGTGCTGTGAACACTGTCTGCCCTACTGAATAACCAACAACGCTGCTCTTCTAGAGGACTTCTGCAGCGTTTCTGTCTTGCAAGTGGCTTATTATGGTGAGGTTTAAATTAATACAGGAATTAAATTTGGCCCACAAATATTTAATTTTAATTTTTCCAATCTCAACATAAGCAACTTCTTTGCAAGAACAGTTGTGCAAACAGCCTGCTCTTAAAATGTGTGTAGTGTTCTTTGCTGCACGGATGATGATGGAAGCGATTGGGTTTTGTTTTAAACACAGTCAGTGGGTTAGTTGCAGTATTAACAGTTTATAAAGTCTGCACCCTACCAAGGCACTGGGGCTGCACAGGCAGCTCAAGCACAGAGCAGTGGGCACCACTGGGACCTGGCATCATTTACCACCTGCAGCAGTTAAATTTGGTGCAGTTTTCCATTGTAAGAGCGGAGAATGCAGCAAAACTACAAATAAGAGGCAGTTGTCACAGTATGGCAAATGTTTCATGGTTTCACACTCAAATACAGTATCGATGTAGATCGGGGATGTTGTCTGTTCTGATGGTTGGGCGTGGGGGCTACAGGCAGGTGTCTTGGCTTGTCTTCGCAGTATTTTTAAGATCTTCATCAACTGTACTTAGATTTTTACCTCTTAAAAATATGCATTCTTTACGACTCCCCACTTCGCTGAAGTGGTAAGTGTAGGCAAACTGAACAGTTGAGATGGCGGGAGGGGAAAGCCCTGCAGAAGAGCAGGCTGCTGTTAATGCTAGAGACAGTCGGGACCCCTTCCCTAGCCCGCGGACACTGCGGTTCCCCCGGCTCATCTCTGGAGCTCAGCAGCTTCTGTGGTCTGGAGCTGTGTGTGGTACCATGGGGACCCTTCGCTGGTGGTGGTCACGTTGATTTTCTCTTCTTTATTTGGGCAAAACCTGGTCTCCATTAGTGGAAGGTGTTACCTTACAGAAAGGGAAAATGCTCTACAACAGAGGCGTTCACAGCCAGACCTGAAACCAGTGCAGCACCAGGTCCAGTGACCTCGGGGGAAGTTTTGAGCGTGCAAGAGAAGCCAGCACTTGGTGTAAATCCATATATAAAATATTAAGCTAAGGCTGCTGGGCCGTTCCAGGAAAATGAAGTGCTGTATTGCAGGATCCCAAAAGGAATAACTGTGTACAGAACCGCATAGCCGTAAAGTTGATGCTTCTGGATAGCTTTGGCAGTCTGATCCCGAAAGTATTGTAGGCACAGAAATACTTCCCTGACCTTGCTGATGCCACCTGGTAAAGCCGAAAGAGATTTGGAGTTATGCACAGAAAGCATCGAGTTTCTCTCAGTTTCTCTGCTCCTCCTCCCTCTACCTTGTTCAAACAAGTAGCGCTTCTTTTTCCTACGCTTAACCTGAGTAAAATATATACCCTTGGCAAGAGTGAAAAATGTCTTGCTAATTATGCAATTATTTTATTATGTAGCACTAGTAAATGTCTAGTAAAGAATTAATTCAGTTAAAATAATTTGAATCAAGCAATTATTTTCTTAACACTAGAATTAGCTGAAAGTACTTCAAGTGCTTTATTACTAGCACTACATAATAAAATAATTGTGTAATTAGTAATAAATTTGTCGCCCCTTTTGAGGTCTTTTTCTTTGCTCAGGACAAAGGAAGAGGTTGGAGTTTTGTTTGGTTCTCAGTCCCCACTGTCTCTGCCAGAACCGACGTTTATTCGCAATTAGAGAAAATAAGTTGTTCTTTTCTTCATCAGCATTTGACATTTCTTAAATAACATGGAACTCCTTTTCTTGGGTATTTGGACAATGACCTTGCAAATGAACTGGAGAGATCACATCAGTGCCTATGGTGCTAATATATTTTATATATATATATATATATAATATATATATTATATTATATATTTATAACATATATTATATTACATTATATATTTATTATATATATACACACACAGAGATACGCACTTTATATACACCTCTCTCGCTTGCTTGCTTTATATATGTTAGCGTGTGTATATATATGTGAGAGCGTGTGTGTGTATTTCCCAAAGAGTTAAGTGCTTAACTCTGTTCATGTTAATGCATAACATTAAACTGGGGTTAAATGACAAGGGGACCTCAGCTGGAGTCTCTTTCTTCCCCGAAAATGATGGCTTTCTCAAGTGATTTTAAGGATTTTAGATGAATAAAAGAAGTGTCTCAGCCTTTTAAAAGTATTACTGAAGGCCAGCACGTGTGCGTGGTACATGCATGCAACCCACTTTTAGTTTTTCTGCTCTATGCACTGGTGTTTTAGTGGCCAGAAAAAATCAGGCAAATTGGGAGGCGCTAAGCAAAGAACAAAAATGATGAAGGGGATTGAAAATACTGTCCTGGGAGACATGAGGAATGAATACCTATCGTGTGTCTAAGGAAAAAAAAAAAAACAAACCACTGAAAAGCCTACTGCTATTTATAGCAAGCCTGAAGGAGTGGAGAGATTATGTAGGGTGATGCAAGGAGTAGTAATATGAAATTAATGGGGATGGGGAAGGAGGGGAAGTTTGGCTGAATACTGAAGAAAATTTTATCTATTTGGCTGTTGAAATGCCCCTAAAGAAGTAGTAGATTTATTGTTTGGGATTTCTAAACGAAAGCTTTAAAAAGCACTGGGAAAGAAATGTAGGATACAGTCCTGTGTGAACAAAGAGATGGAGTAGATGATACTAATAAGTATTTTTCATTTCTTGTATATTTGATTTGATACTTCTATATATAATTACATGTAACAAAATATATGTATTCGAGGGTGCCTGTTTCCATTATAAACGATATCCATTATAAGCTCTATCGTCTCATATAAATTCTTTTGCCTTCCTTTTTTCTCTTTTATTTAAATCACCTTTGGGGCTGATATTTTCAATGTACTGTCTTTACACAGTGGAGTTGTTCTTATTAATTTTGAGCAAAATGCCTTAAACAAATTTTAATGCAAGAAGAGAAGAATGCTATTTCACATCTGAACCCTTCCCACACGCTGATTTTTATAAAGATGTGCAAAAGGTCTGCTGCCATTAGGTGTGCCACGCACGTTACGTGAATCGTGATACAGGTCCATGGTAGCAAGTCTGAAAGTGGGCAGCTGTGCTCGTATTAAGTACAGAAATACCTGACCTGACTTCCAGAACTGCTGAAATACTAATTGGCTTGGCTGGCAAGCAAGGGATGGATTGTCTCCAGGACACATGGTGTAGGACTGGCTGGTGTGAACCGAGGAGCCTGCCGTTCATGTTTTGTGAGCAGATGTGGTTCCACTGGAAGTAACTGGACCAGATCTCCAGAGCCGAGGTCCAGTGTCTGGGAGCAAGACTGATGTGGGAACATCGCCTTTCTCAGTCTGTCTTGCCCAGTTCAGATAACACCAGCCAGAGCTTATGGTACGGTAGCAGGAGGTGGTTAGAAGAGCTGAATAATTGTGGTTTTTTCCCAGTTTGCCCAAGCGTGGCAGGGCTGAAGCACTGACATGCTGTATCCTTCTTCTGCAGACATGTATGACCAAGTGATCAAGTTTGGCGCCTACATTGTGGACAGCCTGAGAGAGTATCATCAACCCGTGCTGATTTACATCCCACCGCAAGCGGAGCTGAGAGGAGGATCCTGGGTTGTGATTGACCCTACCATTAATCCTCGTCATATGGAGATGTACGCAGACCGAGAAAGCAGGTACGGCAGCTTTCTCCTCCCTCCGTAACCGCCTGCTCTGAGGCGTAATTACCTGGCTGAGGGAGAAGCCCTCAGCTAAGAGTCTGGCAGTTTGTTACTGAAAGGGGCTGACCACTTTCCAGTTGTAACCCGTGTCTCGGAGGAGTTTGCTGTGTAGTGATCCCAGCTGGGACAATTTGGATCGTCTCCTGACTCAGATGGGGGCAAATTCTGTAGCCGGTGTCAGCCAGCCTCTGTGGAGGTTCATTACTAACATTCACAAAGTACAAGCGCTTTCGATATTTTTTTACCGTTCTGATATTTCCACACACTGCTTTGCACTTTGAATCAAGTGCCTGTGTATGCAATTTTGCAAATTAAATAAGTGTAAATAAGTGTGTACTTTAAAATCCCTGAGTGTTGTACTACCTGTCATATGGGCACTTGGGTAGTTGCACTTTTTTAATTAAATACAACTTGTGTAAGTGAAGTTCCAGTTACTGGTGGTTCAGGATGTAAAACTGCAGGCAAACTCTTGGAAGCAGGTTTTTTAAAATATTTTAAAGAATCTCTGAAATAAATACTATTTGGAGGAAAAAGCCAGCCCTACCTGGGCTATCTGTAGGAGATAAAAGGAAGGTGTATAGAAGGACAGCATGAATATTGTGCTATCAGGGTGTCCGTTCAATTCCTACCGTCTCAGCAGGGCAAAATTCCTGGGCAGCCGCTCCAGGGGGAGAAAAAAAAAAGTGTGTGTGGGGAGGAGCTGAGAAGACACCCTTTCCAGGTGCCCGTTTCCCTTGCCCTTCCCAGCTGAATTTTGCTCCTGGTGGGATGCTTGCCTCTCTCTGTGTTCTAAAGAAGCGAGACAGAGAGACCTGTGGTCTGTTGGCCTCGGTATTTCCTGCATCTTGAGCAAATATTGTCTAATCTTTGCCTCCTGAAGTCGGAAATTTTTGCTATTCTTAGAAACGTGGAGCCTGTTTGCTTCACAGTCAGACACAGCAAGAGCAGGATTTCTCCAAACCGCTTCCCCCAGCACGTGTTCTTTGGGGTGCATGCAGGAACAACTCCCTCCCGCTGCTTCTGCCCTGTGCCTTCTAGGACGCCGGCAGCGTGAGCTCGCCTCTCGGAAATCTCAGCCCAGCTCCTGACCTTGCAAGACATCAGGAAGGACCATGTGTGGTTTGCAGGGCTGTAGTTGGACTCTAGAGGTCTTGAGCTCCAGTAGCCAAGAAAGATTATTTTGCAAAATATGTCATCCTGCCCCTAAGTACTGTTACGCATTTGTAATAATTCTCATCGCTGTTGCTGTTCCATAACTCTCAGCGCTGACCTTCCTCCTCGTCATCACTCCCGCCCGCACAGTTAAAGGCTGAAGAGATTTTATTTACCAAGCCCAAGTTTCAAATCACGTGTTCCTCTGTCTTTGACCTGGGAAGTGGGCAGGATCTCTAATGAAAATGGCTGGTTAATTGGTTTGTTTCATAAAGCTTACCTACCTTTTGAAAGAGCTTTCAGGTCACAGCTCAAAAGAGACTGCCGAAGAGCATTGCTTGTACCAGGCTGTACTATGTACTGCTGGACAGACGCCTTTCTGTGAAGCCTGGTGTGCATTTGTGGCATTGGATAAATAATAGCTAAGACTCTTTCTTTCTTGTTCTCTCTTTCTCTTTGTTTTGTCTCCCTCCCCCTCTTCTTTTCTTTTTTTTTACATACTTTCTAGATAACATTGAACCATTCCATTTTGTGTTTCCCCTTGTCTGATGACCTGAAAGTGCCTTTCTTTTCTCTTTTCCCATCACTGATCAGAGGAGGAATCCTGGAACCAGAGGGGACAGTAGAAATCAAATTCCGCAGGAAGGATCTGGTGAAGACGATGAGGCGAGTGGACCCCGTCTACATCCACCTGGCAGAGCGGCTAGGTACGTCTGCGCGGGGGCTGGCGGAGCAGTGATCCGTTCAGCTGGTGGCTAATGAATGTGTTTATAGACCTTAAAAAGGGGCACTGAGGCATTTTATCAAATTCATGATAATTTTTATTTACTGTCATCTAACTTGGGAAGAAAACCAGATGAGACAAGCTGCATGTATGTACATGTGAGAGAGATGATATTCATGTGCATTTAGCATACCTAGGGTGTGTGTAATATAGTGTCTTTTTGAACTGATTTTTTTTTTAAATTGAATGGCTCTTACAACAGATGCTTATTACAGATGCTTGAGTCTAGTTTCCGTCTCAGCAATTGCTCAGCTCACTAAAAGCTCGTGGGCCAGCTGGTGTCATTTGGCATAACTAAGAATTTGGTCAAAGACTTTTTGGGCTGCTGGACTATCACTGTGTGTCTGAGGTAGTTTTGAATAACGGTATCTGTCTGCTCTTCAGTTTCAAGAAAATAAAAAATATTCTTCACCTCCTCAGTGAAGTACGGGGTGATCTGCAGGGCTCAGTGGCTAGAACGTCACTGCGTGTGTTGTATTATTACTGTGCCTTTCGTTCCAAATGATCCCAGTGCCTGGTATATACCCAACAACCCAAAATACAGAGCGTTCAGCAAAATGCACTTAATATCAGATATGTACTCTCTCAGGGGAATAGACTCTTTAAATAGTTCTTTACTAGCTCTTACTATAAGAGTATAATCTTACAGAGCCTCTTTTTACCTCAAAATTGACTACATTTCAGTAGTGGAAGCAGCATGCTACGTGGGTATGGTTTGAATTTATAAAGCCTTTTGGGATCCTTCAGGAGGAAAAGTGTTCTGCAAATGACTGATAAATTGTGGCTATTGCTGCAGTTACATTTTATTATTTGGCTTTTTTTAATTTATAGCAGTGCAACAATTTATATACAAAACAACCATTCTGATACACCTTGGGAGGAGAATAATAATTGTAAAGGGTGTGGGGAGTGTTAAGAATCAGACTGCTTTCTGCAAATCAGGTTCTTACTGATGTCATTGATAGCATCGAAGACATTTTCTCTTTTTTTAATGATAGTATTTTGACACTCTCTTTGCTTTCTCTCACTGTGCCGATTGCTTTCTGGGCAAGAAGCAGGTTAGCAGGTGTTTGAGTTTTGCAGACCAGCACAAGGCAGCAGTTTTCTCTGAGTTCGGATCTTGCTCATGTACATTATGTGTTACTGCGTGAGAGAGCGGACACGGATTCAGGATGGATGTGTTGTTCTGTCTGCCTGTGTCTGTTGGAATTAAAAACCAGTTCTAACGTTTGTAGTTGCAGC
The DNA here is from genome assembly GCF_965183815.1 of Platalea leucorodia. NCBI lineage: Eukaryota > Metazoa > Chordata > Aves > Pelecaniformes > Threskiornithidae > Platalea > Platalea leucorodia. The sequence goes on along the minus strand of NC_138838.1, from coordinate 10,265,491 downwards.
AAGGAGATCCTTTTCACAAAACTTCACTTTGGACCTATGTTAGGCTTGACAGTGTCCCTTTAGGAGCAAACAGATCTCCACCAAATCGTGGAGACCCAGCACAGGGTCCCGACAAATGCTCTCCTAAGGTCTTCCACGCTTCACAGTGTAAAGGCTGCAGTCAAGGTCCTTACACAGGCAGGGCTCACAGCTGCACCTCCTGCGGGTGCTTGCACCTCCGCGTCCGAGGCAGGAGAGCTGCCTCTGCGGTGCGCAAGTCTCCAGGGGAAGGAGGAATCAGATGTGTGGTTAGAGAAGGCAATATGCTGAGCAGTCAGCTCAGGTCCATGCAGATAAATGGCACTACGGCAGGAGCGCTGTTTCTGAGAGTATTTACCTTCGCCCCACCGTAACGAGCACTGGCTCTGCTGATGAACAAACCAACCTACTGCCTCTCCAAAGAAACAGTGTCTTCTGTGCGGTGACTGCAGGATGAATCCTTTCCCAGGAGCAGAGTCACTGGCTGCGGACAAAGAGGGCTGCCAGACTGTTTAAATCCTGAAGCAGTGGAGGAAGGTGGGGAGCAGAGCAATGCGAGCTTAGTCGCTGTCGGGTGGTCCCTCCAGAGGGTCCGTCACCCAGACTGGGTGCGGGACGCCTGCAGAGCACCCTTGAATCACACCGGTGGGACCTGCACCAGCATCCCCGGAAAAAAATGCAGGGAGAAACAGGGGATACAGTTTTCTGCCAACAGTCTCAAAAATCCAACGCCACGCTGTGTGAGGAGGCAGGAGCCTGTTCAGGGTTTTTTTTCCCTCTTCCTCTACAGGGTAATTACTCCCAGCAAACTCCATACACTTTAATTAAAATGACTGCAACACAAGAGCAAGTCACTTACAACTGTACATACAGAGAGCTCTAAAAGCTTCAGTCACTGATAAGCATCTCACTTAGATGGCTCGTAATTGCTCCCAACATCGGGCGATCATTGCTGTTGTTTTGCCACTAATTCTGTACCATAGCAGGAAAGCCAAGATTGCAGGACACAGTGAATTGCATAATTTTTTTTTTGCTGGTTTTCTTTCTGGCCAATTTAAAATTTGTCAAAGTCGGTCTTCTTCTGGATCACTGCCCTTTGATATTTCGCGCACTCCATTTGCCACAAACAAGCCGCAGGGCCGCAGTTCATGCTGACTCCAGCAGAAGCAGAGAAAGCTCCATTTATCTTACACTGCCTGCTGAATTCTTACTCATTAGCTGGGGGTTCACTGCCTCTCTTTAACCCCTGAGTGGCTGTCATCCCTCCCTGGAGCTGCTGAATAGCGGGGAAAAGGGAGATGCTCTCAAACCTCTGCCTGTTGCGGAGGGGTGGGGAAACAGGGTGACGGTGGTCTCATTCCAGGCGTCTGGAGACACTGGGGTTGGACTTGCAATTGGGGAGTGTGAGAGCAGAGAAGGCTGGCAGATATTGAATAATTTGACATAAATCTGCTCATTATCAATTCTCCAGCACTATTGCTGAAATGTTTATTAGCCCCATGTTTTATTAAAATGTCACTCAGAGTTGTGCTATTACAAACCAGCAAACAGCGCGGAGCAAAGGGCGAGGAAAGAAAGGATAGCCCTTATCCTGCCCAGGAGCGCGTTTCCACACTGAGTAGGTGTGCAAGGAGAACGGTGATTGCCTAGAAATGTAGGAACGATTCAGATTGCAAGCCTCCGGCCGTAGTTAAAAATCTGGAGATTTAATTTTATTTTATTTATTTATTACAATTAGAGTAAAACATTTCGGAGTGGAATAAAAATCAGCTTTGTCATGCAGAGTCTGGGCATGCGATGTGTCAGTTGGATGGTGTAATGTATACAAAAATTTGGTGGAATATGAATGAAAGGAATGGCAAAATGGCTTCAGTTAGAGGGAGATTGGATATTACATTTTCACATTTCTCTTATCAGGTAGTATCTCATAGTAAAAGGGAAGCATCTGTTCATCACCTGATATATGTTGTAATAGCGTGCATATCCTCTTCAGCTGATCCTGTAAAATAGTTGGCTGTGTGCTGGCATACATCTTTAATTTTATTTGAAATTTTACGCCCATTTTGCATTTGTCTGTATACGTTGTACAAGGTGCGGGAGAGGGGAGAGGCAGCTCCATGTGTAGGACACTTTGGGAAGCGGGAGGCAGTGGTTGTTTTCTGCACCAACACCGATGCTGTAGACAACCTTTAAGCTGCCACAGGTAATGCTAGCAGTCAGCCTGTGGTGCCGGCTTCTGACTTGCTTTGCACTTTGTTTGGCTAAAGAGCGTGCAAAACTTTTCTTAAATTTCCAAGTAACGAGTGAACGCTCAAGCATTGAACCCATAACTCCACTTTAGCATAGCAGTTCCTTTCTGCAAATCAACGTGCCGGGGTGCGGTACCAGGAGTGAACTCGCAGGTCCCCCTTGGCCCCGACTGTACCCGCTGGTGGCCTGGGGACAGCCCTGACGCTGTCTTGAGAGGCTGGAAACTTCCACCCCGTGACCTGTCTCGTTCCAAGCTTTAGCTTGGAAAGTTAGATTGCAATTCTGAAGTCTAGTAATTCTTTTCTAGGGTTTTTTGTTTGTTCAGTGTTGTAATTAATCAAAATGCTGGTTGTTTTCCTGAGCCACAACTAAGAAAAATGCTGCTGTTGTGATTCCATCTCTCATGAAGTCTTGGACAAATGCAGTCAGTGTGCTTGTAACTTTGTCTTTTTAGGCGATGCTGATTTCCAGTAACTGCTTCTATGTGCAAGTGCTGCTGCATTTAAATTGTTGTTAATTCACAATCATGAGTCTAGAAGAGCAAGTGCTGATTTCTGTCAGCTCCTTCATGACAATTGGCATCTTCAGTATCCTCCCAGGAGGGCTGTAGATGTTTCCCCCAAAACAGGAATTTTTCCGAATTACATACCTGCCGCACTTTGCCCATTTGCTCTGATGCCAACATGAGTGAGGCCTTAGGAGCAAAGAGTTGGAAAGGACTAGGATATACAAGGATATTTCAAGCCCGTGTCATGAGCATGTGTGACCTTCACTGCTATTTCATGTTGCACCTTTATAACATAAATCCTACTGAATATTTAGTGAAGCAATTACAAGCAGTCTCATTTAAAGAAACAAGCGACAATCCAAAAATGCCCGTCTCTCCGGGGAGGTGAGTGGCTCCGAGTGACCTTCCTTCTCCCCTCTGGAGCGGCTCCCTCCAGCTGGGGTGGGAGATGCCGCCTGGGCAGCTCGGACACGGTTGGCATTCTTGCTGCCTTTGCTGAATTTGTGCCTGGCAAGAGCTTTGTTAAAGGCAGAGGAAGAGAAGGTGAGATTCAGGTAGGAGGATTATTGTTGCAGGTGTGGAAATTAGATGGGACAGTCATAACCTGGGTTAAAATGGAGATTTAGTTATGTCATTGGATGCAGAGTAACTGCTGTACTTCCCCAGAGTTCGTTTCTTAAGGACCCTTCCAGCACATGCTGCAGTGGGATTTAACTGCTTTGCTGAAAAGAATGGCCACAAGCAGATGCCAAGAGAAATTGAACTTAATGTGGGTTTTTTGGTGTTACCTGGGGAAAAAAAAAGGTTCCCCAATTTGCCTGCAGTAATTGTAACATTGAGATAATCAAGTTGTTATTAATGCTCCTTTGTAGTCTGGAAAGATAGCTACTGTTTATGTTGTAAAAGTCATCTTTGAAAATCATAGGTGTGGGGTAATTTGCCAGAGTCAAGCATGTATGTGAGCAACCGAGGTGTGGATGGAGGCACCAAAGGAGGTCACATCTGGTCTCTGCAGCGGTGGGTCACGGGCACGTCCTCGGCTTGTCGTTCAGAGGAGGAGGCTTGCTGCTGCGGCCGAGGGGGGCTCCGCATCCTGGGCGTGCGCTCCGCACGCTCACACTCGCCGACGCTCGTGCCTCTGCTGCGTCGCTGGCGGGGTGCGATGGGCTGGAGCCTGGGTTGGAGCCGTCTGCGTTGCCCAACTCCCGGCGTGCAGAGCCTGAGAGTAAGCGTGCGCGCCGTCTCCACAAATCGGTTGGGTCAGAGGCCTTGATGCTGGGCTTTGCCCAGGTCTTTGAGTGCATGTTTGAGGAAGAGGCAAGAAAATGGACAAGTAAATGCTTGGCCATGCTGAGGCTGTGTGCCGAGGGTGAGGGAGAAAATCCCACATTTCAACAGCTTAGAAACCGTAAACCATCAAATTGATTCAGAAGCTGCCTGGCTTTCTGCAATCAGAGGGAACCTACAATAACATTTCTTGAAGTCATTTTGTCTAACCTGTTAAACTGGTCATATTTAAAAAAAGCACTTTGCTACTAAATGTTATGGGAAGCCGTGATTCATGGTCCTGCCGAGCCATTTCCATCTGGCAGGAACTTTATTAAAGGCAGCCCGCGCCCTGCCACCGCAGCGGGCTGCAGCCACTGCAGGACACCGCGCTGTCGGCGGCTCACTCTGCCCGGCACATACATCGGAGGGATGCTCGGAGACGCCGCTTACTTCAGAGGAGATTTTTTGTTTAACGGGACACAAATCAAAATAGTTTAGATGTTGCTTTCCCTGCCGTGATGCTTTCCCTTAACTTTTGGAGAGGAGTATAAATGATATTCCGTATCAGAGCGCTTTACAGGAGAGGTCTCCCCGTGGATTTATTGAGGCAGCTTTTCCATTTGTCTGCACGGGGAGGGCAGCTCCTCTGAAGCCTTCCTCCATGATCGCGGGCTGTAAAGCACACCCGTGTGTCCATGCTGCAGCGGCCGGAGCTGCTTCTCTGCAGGGTGGTTAAAGGACTTCTTTTGGCAACCGGAGTATTTGGCATTTATTGTTCTGTGCCACCGGGGTACTGAGAGCCCATACCTGAGGTCTGGGGGCCTGTTCCGGGCTGCAGGACACAGAAGGAGGAGTTTGTAACCCCGAAAGCCAGGCTGTAGCCGCTGGCTGGGGAGGCTGGCGTCGCCCTGCGGAGAGACGGCAGAGATGAGCACAGGCCAGGGCCGGGACGATGGGGGAGAGGGGCAGGCATGAGCTACCAGCTTCTTCCAGGAAGAATTTGGGAACATTTTAGGTTAAAAACTTCTTAAACCTTCTTTAGGTTTAAAACTTCTAGTTTTAAACTAGTTTTTGTTGGTTTAACCCAGGTATGTTTGAGCAGAGGGTTTTAGCAAGGGCAAATCCCTTGCCTGTTGTTCGTGAGGAATTTTTGTACGGACATTTTAAGACCTTGGACATTGCTCTTTTGACCTCAGAAGGGACACTCTAATCTTTTTTGGTACCCCGATGTTATTGCTTCCCCAGGGCATTTTTTTTCAACTTGTTTAAGGCAGTTTTGCTACTGATTTAAAAAAAAAAAAAAAAAAAGAAAAAAGAAAAGACACCATAGAACGAAGAGGTCTTGGTGCATTTACCACTGTGGGTAGGCTTTAAAGGTGTTGAGAGCCAGATTACATTTACCTGGCCTCTTCCGATCGTGCCAATGGCTGCGATCATACCAGCACTATATATAGATACAAGCGTACTTGGAGACTGCAGAGCAAACTGCAATCCAAGATAAATGTGACGTTTTATGGCACTTAAGAGTGCTGCCTTAGAAGGTGTCCTGCGCTGCCTGCCAAGTTAGGAAGGTCACACGTGTTCTTTCTTCCTTTAAATTGCCGTCTGGTCTTACCTGCGTGCCCCACCTGCATGCCAAAACCCGCTACACTTTGTGTTTGCGTTGTAATGTGGCCGTCTCAGAGTGCTGCTTCTTTTGTTTCTCTATTGATTAGTAGCCGATCCATACCTAGAGGTCTATAATGTTCCTATGATTTAAACTTTAACAGTTTCATTAACTGTCAAGTACCTTTAGAGCAAAGGAATCCCATATTTTAACTCCCCTCTCCTTGCCAGTATAAGATTTGTGGAAGGAGACTTCTTTTTCCAAGAAATAAATAAATAAAGCCCCAGCTTTCTGAAAAACCCCGAGGCCTCAAGATCTGACTAGGAAAGAAAGAAAACCATTCCAAGATATTTAATTGTACAGGGGACTTACAGGATTGATCGAGAGCTTAGCTTTTTACAATAGTCCAGTGAATAAGAAATGCTCCTGACAAACGATCGATGATGGGATAATCACTCTTTATCCCCCCTCCTCATTGTTACCTTCTTTCTTCCAGGAGAACAGGGTTCAGAAGTCAAAAATCTTTATAGACGCTGCTTTTAAATTAAGCAGAAAATAGACATTGACATATTTGTTAATCTCACCTAAATCATTACTGGGCCTGGCTGGTTTGACTGTACACCGTGAGTGTGGCAGATAGGCCAGAATACATGAGCGTTACTGGCTTAAGTGCATGCATTGCCATTTAAAACAGGGAGGTGTAGGAGCCTGTGAATTTAACATGGATAAATATATATAATTTTTTATTCTGAAGGTTGTAAGAGCAGCTTCTCTTAATTAAAACCTTCTTACTAGCAGTTGAAAGGTTAGGTAACATTTATATTGGTAGGCACATAAAAACATTCCTTCCCTAGAAAGAATCATTGCGTGGCTGGCCTGTGTCTTGGACATGTGCGTGTGTGCATGTGTGTGTTCAAACCTGTTCTGACTTGGAAGAGAAACTCTGGAAGGAAATTAAAAGATAGGTAGTGCAAAGCAGAAGAGAACAGGGCCTGCATGCAGTGGGCCCCTGAAGGTGGGCTGTGCGTGAGCTGCCGCGGTGCTGCGCCCACCGGTGAGAGCCCCTGGGGCACTCGGCCCTTTGGTCCGTCAGCCCCGGATCATCCTGTCTGTGCGAGGTCAGCCAGGGATGCTCAGGGAGAGTAGACGCATCGTGCACATGCGGTGTGATGCTTTCCGCAGGATGCCCTCTCAGCTTCCAGCAGTCCTGGGGTTTAGAGGCTTCCTGAGAACAGATTTGTATCTGCGTCTTCGCGCTTAGAAGCCTGTAATGGGCTTCCCTTGCATGAATTTATCTGATCACTTTCTGTGAGCCCATTTGTACTTTTGGTACTCAGGACCTCCTGTGGCAATGAGTCCTGCCATCTGATTTTGCACTGCGTGAAAATGTTCCCTGTTGTTGGGGTTTTCGTAAAGCTTCTGCCTGCTAATTTCATCTGGTTTTGTTGGGAGGGACTTGGATTGCTCTGGCTTCCCGCTGCGATTCCAGAGCCTGCTGTTGTCAGACTGGAGGGTGGCCATGGAGCGGCTGAGGACCCCCATTGCTCAGCTGTCCTCCTGCCTCTCCCCTGCCATTGCCTTCCACGTCACCCAGCCTGAAAACATGGCAAAAATAGGTGTTGATGTAAAGGTAGATGTTGCATTTAATCCCATTGATGTTCCTTCGCAAACAATAAAGATTAAAACGAAAAAAGCTCGGTGGTGTTCATGCACCACAAAATGCAGTCATGATACTCAGGCTACAAGACAACAAGGAAAGAACCGTTGTCCTCCGGCTGAATCACGGCACCAGCTTTCGGTCCAGGTTCTCCCGTTGACTCCTTGTGCTACTGGGTAGGACACCTCTTTGTTTTATATCTCATCTCCCCTCTGTACACTGAAGACGCAATCATGCTTGCCTGTCTCCCCGGCGCAGGGGCGGTTATATTAACATTTGAATGGAAGGTGCTGTAGGATAGCTGAATGTTACATCCCACCAGTCCTCGGAGCAAGACTCCTCCATGACCCGGCTTCAGATTGCCAGCGACCTCGGCTTTAAAAGGGGAGGCGGGATGGGAGGCAGCTGTCTCTGAGGCCGTGAACTTGCAACCAGAGCTTCTGGTGTGGGTGGGAGGTTAAAAAATGGCACAATTCAGCAGAGTATCCGGTACCATATAATTTGGCTCAGATTGCAATCTTTGCTTAAATTGAACTAAGATTGGCTCTGAATACTCTGCCTCTGCACAAGGACCTCTTGCACATGTGTTGGTGAGGCGGTGTAGAAGCATCAGCCGACTTCTGGGCCAGCTTTGACCTGGTGTAAATTACTGTAGGTTCAGCAGAGAGTTACACTGATGGTTACGCTCCCTGTGGCCTGTTAGAGGGAGAAAAGGGGATTTACGTTCTCGGTTTGATAAAGGGGCAGCTGTGGGAAGGAGCACCGTGTTCTGCAGGAGGCAGCAGGAGCTGCAACGTGCCTCCACAGCACGATGCGCTTCCCTTGCCTGGCTTAGTCTGGGTCAGGCAATTCCGAAATTAATCAGAAACTGTTTAATGCGTGTTTTTGTTTTAATCAAAGTTAATTTTATCTGAGCTGAATGTTATAAAACAAATTAAAAATTATGAACTCCACAAGACATATTATCTTCTTGACACAGTTTTATTCTTATCCATCATGGGAGTCCGTGGTTGAGACTAGTGTGTGCCGACCACTGGTAAACTGAACGGGAGCAGTTTTGGCGTCTCTAGCCTAACTTGTGTGTTTTCCTTAATGAGGCAGTGGCTCTAACAGCTACTGGCAGGAACCAGCCTGCAGGAGAGCTTGAAATTGTGTAGGTGGTTTTACACTGTCCATGTTTCTTGCTGAATGAACTGCGTGTTGGGACATTATTCTTTTTTAGGAGTAAGTCCAGTAAATGTCACTTAATTGATGGCTCGGCTCGTTGGCATTTAAATGGAATAGAGTTTCCATGGTGAAAACTCCTTTGAAGCTCTTCCCTGAATATCGGTGGCAGGAAATCTGGGCTGGAACACTTACATTTGACTCAAGACTCTGCTTGGCGTTGCTGGGAGCTGAGGGTCTGGTGTTTGTCCTGGCGAAACGCAGTCTGGGTTTTGCCTGTACGCAGGAACAGAAGAAACCTCCGTTCTCCCTCTGGCCTGTCCGGAGCTGCTTTGACCCCGCTCTGCTTCACCCTGTCAAAGGTCTCTGATGTGTAGCTGTGCTTGCTTGCAGGTACCCCCGAGCTGAGCCCTGCTGACCGAAAAGAGCTGGAGACCAAGCTAAAGGAGCGGGAGGAATTCCTGATTCCCATTTACCACCAAGTAGCCATGCAGTTTGCTGACCTGCACGACACCCCCGGCCGGATGCAGGAGAAGGGTGCCATAACTGTGGGTATCATGGAGCTTTCCTTGGGGACATAGCTGGAGGGTTTGACCCACGTGGGAAATGGTAACCCTCAGTGGGGCAAGCCACTGCTGGCGACAGCAGGATCAGAGAAATTTGTCATCCCGCAGGGCTGCAAATAAACCTCTGCCCCAATGACTCTTGCCACAGGAGCAAACCCTCTCCACCCGCCAGCTGTTTTCACCCCCAGAACACAAGCACATCATGTTTTCTCGCACCTTTACCTGATCTGTGTCCATTTGAGACCCCACGTTTTCTGGGCTTTGCCAGTTGTCATTAGTGACCGCATCAAAAACCCCACAGAGCACGTTGCAGAAGGGAGGGCAGGGAAGGCGGTGAGCCTGTACCCGTGGGGACCCTCAGCGATGGGGCGGGCTGTAACGGCACAGCTGAAGGCCAGCTGTCATGTCAGGGTTTGAGCCCTGGCCGATTAGATTTTCCTACTTCCCTCTCCTCTCGAATGTGAGTGTCTTGGGCTGTGCTGCTCGTCTGGGGAGCTGTGTCTCTTTTTGCAGAAGGGAGCAGGCTTCTGGGAGACAAGGGAGGCTGGAAGTAGCTGCTGGTGACTGAATGGTATGAGAGGGTGGAAGTCTTCAAAGCTCAGACGTCTTTGTATTTCAGTCTTTGTATTTCTCTTGTGCAAGCAGTATAACTAAGGATATAATGAGTGCAAGCCTTTTTTTTGCCATTGCGAATAAGACATACATATTTCTCCACATAAATGTTGTCCCTCATTCATTTCTCCTTCTCCACCTGTGTCTTGGGCAGGACGTTCTAGACTGGAAAACCTCCCGTACCTTCTTCTACTGGAGATTAAGACGTCTTCTTCTAGAAGATGTGGTAAAAAAGAAGATCCATGATGCTAATCCTGAGCTGACTGATGGGCAGATCCAGGCTATGCTGAGACGCTGGTTTGTGGAAGTTGAAGGGACAGTGAAGGTAAATGAAAAAGCAGTTTCACCAAGGCGTTAGTCTTTCCTGGGCTTAAGTTCAGTGAAGTTCTCCCAGGTGGAGTTTGATATCTGGTTTTTAATTGTAATGTCCACAAACATTTCAGGTGATGAAAGAGAACTGGGTAATGTTCCAAGTCATGAATTGTTTTATGGGGACACTTTTTATAGCAGGCAGAAAAGCAAAATAGTTTTTTTTCCCAAGCGTGTAGCACCATTGATATGAAAATCTGAGCATCTTACAAAGACGAACAGCTCGCTCAGCAGAGCAAGGCAGGGCAGTGTGTGGGAAGAAGGTGTGCAGAGGTGCTGCTGTCTGGCAGAACTGGCAGCAGAAATCCCAGGAGTCACAACATACGCTCTGAACACCAGCCCTGAATATCTCCATCTCCTTGTTTCTGTGCACAGCGTGCCTAAAATAGCACCGCGGAGCTGCTCGTGGTCACAGAGGCTGTTACGGAGGAGCTGTCCTAGCTGTGCAGACCGGTCCCTGCTTACCCTTGGGATCCTCTCTGATGTGAAAGCAGGATTTTTATTTTATTTTTAATTATTCTTTCTTACTGAATAATATCCTCAATCCTGCTCTGTCCCACTGACACTGAGAAGGGTGTGGGGATTCACTGCTTGTATCCAGATGTTTCATCTGGCAGATGTATAGCTGGCCTATCTTACCTGCCTGTCCTGCGGCTTGCAGAGCAGACCATGGCCGTACTTCCCCTGGGCTGCCCTCGCCTGCCTTCCCTTTCCCCTGGGGCCATGAACTTAGAGATGGTGGGGACAGACCGCACGTGCCTGCCGGTCCGTCACCATTGCCACGTCTCAGCCCCGGAGAGCCCCTGCCGTTCTTCTGCCAAGCGTCCCACGTCCCCGGGTCGCACAGTGCTTTAAGGCTACGTGGCGCGGCACGCCGTCAAAGGCAGGGACACGGATCAGCTGCAAGATCTAACTGCCAGGGCCTGGGGTGGGGGTGGCCTTGGCACCGTCCGCAGTCCTCATCCGAGAGCTGTGTTGAGGATTTCTTTTTTAATTGTGCTCAAACTCTGAAGCTGGCAATCTCTGAAGAGCGATCTCTGGAGCTGCTCTTAGGTTGTTTTTGTCACAGTCCTCCAATCTGAGTTATTTTATTTTATTTATTTTATTTTATTTCATTTTATTTTATTTTAGTTTAGTTTTAAAGTCACAAACACTCAGGGGTTCCAGAAAAGGGGGGGAAATGTTCTCTGGAGGGCAGCAGGCTTTCCAAGGTAGCGTCTGAGCGTCTTTAAAAGCGGGCATCTCGTTAGCTAATACATTACACCAATCAAGGAGAGTTATCTTAAGCCACAATTAATCTGCTCCCTGGCATATGTTGATAGGAAAGCATCATGCTGTTTCTTAATTAAAAGCAAACGGATTAAAAATGATTAATAAGAGTATTAAATATTCTCCTAAACTAAAAGCTTTGGGATTCTTGGGTAAATCTAGCTTTACACAGGTCTGCAACCGTAAGGCAGCTTCTTGGTTTGTTTTTTTTTTTCCCCTTCCCTGAAATCTTCCTAAGTGCCCTACTTTGTATGCAGGGAGCATTTCTGTCATGTCTAGGGGCAGAAGCAAGGAGCAAAACCTAACGAGTTTAAAATAATAAGAAGAAAAAACAATGAAATAAGCAAAATCTTGAGGTTGAAATGACATCACTGATTTAAGACAGACAATCATATGCATAATGTAAAAGGAAAAAAAAAATCCTAGTTACTTATTAAAGTGTGTCAGGCAGGACCGATGCTGGGGACTGGAATGGGGTCTGCACGTTGGGCTTCCTCATGGCAGGGCTGGCTCTCACCCGTGGGCTTAGCAACACCTCTGTCAACACGGGGAAGGAGCGCTGCTTGTGAGAGTCCCAGGGAAGCAGGGAACAATTTCTTGGACTTTGGAAACGGATAATTAAATATATAAATAAAGGGTGAGCCGTGAGGAGGCTCATCAGTGCAAGCGCTGTCTTTGCGCTCCTCTCTGGTGTTGGCAAGGACGGGGGAAAAATCAGCTTTGTGAAGGCTTGTAACGGGCTGGCGGCTGCCGAGGCGCGGGCACGGCTCTGTTGGGAGAGCAGGAGAGGTGAGGCGCTGCCTCCGGCGGCGTGGCCGGCTGGAGGAACCCGTTGCATGCAGCCAAGCAGAGTCCTGGTAGGGGAGGTACTCTGCTGGCTTCACTGCTGCTGCTCCAAGGGTTTCCAGGGCCTTTGCAAACGTGCTGCCCCCCGCACCGAGGCTTCACCTTCGGGTGCAAACATCCATCGTGTGCTTCTGCCTCCCGCTCCCCGGCCAGCCCCTGAAATCGCCCTGCTCCCAGTCAGGCCACGGAGGCCGCACGAGGATCAAAGGTGTTTAAGGGTCCCGGGTGGAGCAGGGGTTGCTCCGCTGCCGGCGGCCGCGGGGGCCTGCGCCCGCGCTGGGAGGGTGTCCCTCAGCCCCATGCCGCGCTGCTGCACCGAGCTCATTGTCATTCTGACTTTGACTTCGTTAGTGATAACAGAGAAGGATAGTGCACCTTTAAATGACGAGCTTTGTGTTTAATTACCCAAATAAAATGACATAAATATGAATGAGTGCTAATGGTGGTACTTGCTTTTCCGGAAACCATTAACAAAACGATTCTTAAATGATTTGTAAAGAAAATGAGAGGAGAAGAGAGGAGCGAGAAGGCTATTAGGCGTCTAACACACTCCTGAATTATTATGTAGTCAACTACCTAGCAAATATCAGGTGAAATGATCTTGCAAAAGAGAAAAAAGGCTTTTGTTGCCAAGGCTTTTCAGGGATGTGGACAACCCGACCTTCTCTGCAGTGCACGCACCTGCTGAAGGGGCCGTTCGGTTTCTGGGTTGGCTCAGGGATCCCACGACGGTTGGGGGACACTAACGCCAGGTCAGTCTTTAGGTGAGGGGGACTTGTGGGTCCCGTGACGGCTTAGCGCTGGGAGAAGTCCCAGATCAGCTGCATCTCTGACTACCCCTGCCCTCACCTCGGGGGCAGTCGTATTTCACCAGAAGTTGGGCATCTGATCACAGAAGGAAACTGGGATTTTAGCTGGGGCAGCCTCTGGGGCTGGTGTAGCTAGTTCGGCGGCAGCCGCTGCCAGCACTGCTGCCTCCCTGTTCCCCTTTAGTCACATTTATGGAAGGAGATGCAAAAGAAATAGATCATCTTTGGACTTCTGCTAATTGTTAGTTGTGTTTATAGAAGCCGCGCACAGGGGGAAAACCACAGAGGGCTGCCAGCCAAACGTTTTACCCACGGCTGCCAATAATTGCGAGTTAAATTTCGGGAACGGTACGTGGGGAGCGGGAGCGTCCACAGCACTGGGACCCGCCGGGTGACGCTTGCGGTTTGTTTGCAGGGGTACTTATGGGACAGCAATAAGGACCTGGTGGAGTGGCTGGAAAAACAGCTGACAGAAGAAGAAGGCGTTCGCTCAGTTGTGGATGAAAACATCAAATACATCTCGAGGGACTACATCCTCAAACAGATACGGAGGTAAGCCAACTACGCACGCTCTGCCCCTGCAGAACAGGGATTTTAAAAAGTTCAGGCCCTGATCTTGGCCACGTGTGCTTCCCCAGCTGAGGGATCCGTCAGTTCCACACGCATTTCACATTCATTGGCCTTTTTGTGTGGTAAACACATGAGTGTGTGGAAATGCAGTTTCCTTTGGAAATGCAAGTACAGGGGCAAATGCAGAGCTACTGTGAAACAGAGGGATTTGTGCAAAGTCTGCATCTCCTGTTGCTCCTGCACAGGCCGTAGTGCTACTGTACGTGCAGGCGCCTTGAGCAAAATCGCAAAGCAGCAGCGCGGAGATCTGCAATATCCAGACCTCCCTGGCCATGCCCGCCCTTTACTGAAACAGGAGCCGTGAAGAGCCAGGGCACAGAAATTTCACTGCTAATGTGTCTTTTCTCCATTTGAGACAGATAATGGAGAATTATTTTAGAGGGCTGCATACTTCATGAAGCAGGGAGAGAAAGCACATCTCTGAGCTGGGCTACTGCTGGCAAAGCGGTGTGTTGACCACACAGGGCCAGAATATCCTTACGGCTTCCTTCCCTTTATTTTTTCTAGCCCCAGACTTTCCAGGCAAGCTACCTAGTTTCTTCTGTGCTCAATGTCATAAAATGCCCAGTTCCCTTCCATTGCTTTTAAGAACTACACCAAATAAACCCCCCAAATACTAAAACATTGGTAAGAGTATCTATGCCTCCTGCTTGTAAGAGTTATTGTGCATCCAGCGGAGCCAGTTAAGCCTGGTGAGCCAAACGCTTTGCTAGACTTCAACAGATCTCATTTTGATAATTTTTATGTCTTAAACTGGAGGTCTCTTAAAGCAGCTTTGCCTCTGAGACAGCAGAGCTGGGGGAGGGCACTGAACTGCAGAGTGAAGCTCCTCTGGTTTCCCTGTCCCGTGTCCGACTCCGTAGGGCATCTCTTCCCATCGTTTCCACCAGTTTCTCCATCTGTGCTACAGCAGACGGGGCTCTGCATCATCTGGGAGGGGGAGATGTGGGTGCTGGGTGCTCTCAGCAGCCTCTGAAGGCGCTGCTGGTGGGCTCAGGGCACGCTCCAGAGCTCCTGGCCTCCCCGTGTCTGCCCTGGGTCCACGTGGTCCGGCCTCTCGGGATTTCAGCCTCGTGCCTGTCTGAGCAGGTCTGCCACCAGCAAATGGAGGGGCACAAGGGCCTCCAAGCCAGCACAGCTCTTGCGCTGCTCGCAGTCAGTTCACACAAGTGCCGCTGCCGCGTCCAGTCTCTCTTGCAGACCCCATATTTCAGTTCTCCCCCCCCGGGCTTGACGGGGAGCTGTCGGACGCGCTCTGGTGCGAGTGTCGGGGCTGCCGTCACTTAACTCTCGCCTCTTTCCAGCCTGGTCCAGGCCAATCCGGAGGTTGCCATGGATTCGATAGTGCACATGACCCAGCATATATCACCCACCCAGCGAGCCGAGATCGTGCGGATCCTCTCCACAATGGACTCGCCTTCTTCAACATAAGAGCATCGATTTCCCACACTCCCCCCTGCCCGGTACAGTGGAGGGAAAAAAAAAAAAAGCTCAGAATTGCCCTTTGTCTGCTCGACTGCGACCACTGTACCGAGACGGGGAGGCTCAGGGAAACGCTGGAAGAGTGACATTTTTATTTTTTCAAATCAGACTTGACCAGAGGAAGTGTGTTCTTTGGCCAGAGACACGAGGAAAACGTATAAACACAAGCGCCTGCGGAATTGAGTTACAGCTGTCTAACTGTACCTTATTTATTTAACAAAGCGTGACTGGACCAATGCATCAGTTCGCTGTTCGGCTGCCACCCGAAAGCGCTACAGCCAGGCAATGAAGGGTGCTCCGGTACCGTGAGGTCTTGGCATAGCAAAGCAGGGGCTCATTTACATTAACGCCCCTGCGCCCCTGCCTGCTTCTCGCTTCACACCCCGCCTGGTAGCGGCAGCTTTGCGCTGGAAGTGCCAACGTTACACCCTGCGAGAGCGGTGCTGCAGCCGAGGACGGGCTCTGCCTCCCAGGAGCGGGTGGCAGCCCCGGATCCTCCTGCCTGGCACCCCGTGGGCGCGTGGAGCCCAGCACCCAGTCAGCCCTCTCAGCTCTCAGCCAGCGGTGATTTGTATTTCAGACGTCTGTCTCGTTACTTAGCGTTAAGAGGAAAAAACAGCGTTTAAGGCGGTGTGGCCAGCGCTGTCCCCACGCCCCCGGCAGCCTGCGGGGAGGGCTCCTGGGCTTCCCAGGACTGTGAAGGTGGCGGGAGCAGGATTTTGGAGGCTAAATCCCCACTTGCTTTGCCTTTGTGCCCAATTCCTTTAGAATAGGTCAGTAAACTGCATGAAAGGCCCTTCTAGGAGGAGGTAAACGAGGAGACCAAAACACAGCTGCTCAGCCACTTCTGCTCTTCCTTCCCTACTTATTTGGAGGGATCAGAGACGTGGGGCAGCCCCACCGTTGCACAGACTTCATGTAAGTGCTCATCCCTGTCGTACGAGTAGGGAACTGAAGCAGAAGGCAGATACAGCCTGCCAGGGTGAGGGAGGGGAAAGGACAGAGTCAAATACACCAGCGGGGCTAGAACTGCGAAAGGAGAGCTCGGTCTGATGCACCTGAGCAAAGTTTTTCTCCATCGCCCACCTCTGCCCCGGAGCTGCCTGCGCTTGCCTGGTCCCGGTGCGCGGCTGGGGGCGGTTATCCATGGGGGAAGACAGAAATAATTTTTGGTAATCCCCTTCCTTAGCACCAGCTGACTTCTTTACCCGTTCCAATGGTCGCTCTTTGCAGCCGGTCAGGAATAGCTGCCTCCAGGGGATGTTTGGCAGGTAAGTAAGTGCCGCGCCGGCACTGAGCCCGGCTGCCCGGGTCGGAGGTGTGGCAGCAGCGTGGGACACTGCAGGCTGACCCCGGCCCAGGTCCCTGCCTTATTTCTACCCTTTATTTTCATGGGCCTCCTGACTGTAATTAGTAAAAGATCAGAGAAGCTGGAACTCTGGAGGGAGGCACGGTCAACCCCTGATACATAGACAGTTACGGAGCTTGGCCTAAGTAGTACTGGAGGACTTACACCAATGATTGTCTTAAAAGTATTTCAGATTTTACAATTCCTCTTTCAGTATAGCGTGAATCAGAAGGGATATGGTTTTCTGAGAGAATTAATTAATGATGATGCCAGTGCCTCACCCCTGTACTGTTCCCTTCTGAAGGGCAACGCAGCCCTTCCGTGCCTGCGGTGCCAGAGCTCCTGTCAAATCGAGGTGCAGCACCGGCGTCACCGCTGCCCTCCCCGGGGGACGAGCAGCAGCGGTGCAGCCCTGCCTGTGGCCAGCGGAGCTGTGTCATCCGAAGGACTAGCTGTGTCTTAATAGTTAAGAACCCTCATTTGATTTAAAAGACTTTTTTTTTTCCCCACTAGAGCCCCCTGAACAACCCCCAAAGATGCTTTTATGCCTGTGTGGGCTGCAGCAGGACACGCGGGGTGGACAAACGTCTCAGCCAGGCAGGACCGCGCGGGGCATCGCGGCTCGGTGGGCTCCGCTGTCACCAGAATTTCCTACGTGGTGTCACCAGCCGGTCCCTTACCCAGGACGGCTGCAGGTGGTGGGGGAGGCGTCCCAGTGCGCGTGTTCAGCTCCTGCTGGGGCTGGGAGCTGTCGCTGCTAAAGTCTCGCGTGCTGGGCAAGAGCAGCCCCCTCCCTTTCAGTGTTACAGACACTGGGTCAGGCCTCACTTAACTTGGGGGTAAAGTAGCTCCAAAAAAAAAAAAAAAGCCATTAGGCAACATCAGAGCTGGTCTGAAGTCAAAGCTCGGCACTAGCCCTGGGAGCCCCGGGGTGGTCCGGGCCCGCAGGAGCGCCGCGGCAGCGTCACCGCCCGACGTCCTGGCCGTTCTCCCCCGGCCGCAGTGCCGGTGCCGCGGGCGTGCGGGTGGGGACCCAGCAGGGCAGGGGCGGCGGGAAGCCACCCTCGGTACGTACGGTTCGCGCTGGTGCTGAAGTATTTCACTTACCTCAATTTCTTTCTTTTAATAAAAAGAATGAATGACACCTCTGTTGCTAGGAGTGGAAATCTGTCACCCCTTGTCCCGAGCGCCCCGCGGGGAGCTCTGCTTCTCCTTACGGAAAGAGCAAGGCGTTTTACGCGGCACCTCTTGAACACGGCCTGGTGGCTGCCGATGCCGGCGGATGGAGCCGAGGCGCCTCATGTTCTCGGCTGTGCCCCTCGCCCGAGCGGCTCGGGCTCCTCACAAAACCCGGCCTCTCGCCAGGCCCCCGTTGCCGCTCTTGCTCCTACCCGCGGTCAGGCTCTGCAGATGTTGGAGGTAAACCTCCCGCCATGTAACCCCGCAGGGCAAAGCCCGGCCCCACACCTCAGCCCGCCAGAGAAAAGCAGTACGCGTCATACAAAAGGCGCATTTACTTTTCCCGGAGCTTCATCGTGTCCGCTGCCCGTCCCCCGCAGCGGGAGGAGCTGGGCTCGGCGCGGAGCCGTGCTGGAGCCGTGGGTGCCAGGCAGAAGGACCGGCTCCGTGTCCCACCACGGGCTCCGCTCTCTGCTCAGGGCGTAACTCCCAGCCCGCAGCCGCCATCCCAGCGAGCCGTTCCTCCTCCACGGATTTATTTTCGTAACATCATTACAGTGACTGAAACAGAAAGGAAAAACCCAGCCCCGGCAATTGCCGCTGAGGGTGGTGGGAGACCCTCCGTGCCCGCTCTCCCCCGCGTCGGCAGGGAGCGGCTCGGCAGAGCCGCTGGGAGCGAACGGCCGGGACCTTGGCTCGCGCGGCCCAGACCAGCGCCTTCCCGGGCTTCCCCGCGCTGAAGGCGAGTGGAGCGGGACGGCTGATCGGCCCGTTGGCAAACCCAGCCCTTATTCTGCGTGCCTTTCTCAAACCAGAATCCTGATGGTTAAAAACATAAATCACCTTAACAAGGATATAATTGGGGTGGGTGGGTGAGGGGACGGACCCTACTGAACTCCAGAAACGCATTTCAAACTCTTTAGCCTCAAATATCTACATATTAAAATGCCAAGAAAAGCAATACCAAAGCTATAAGCTCTCAAAAGCCCAAGATCAAAGTGCCATCATCTTTTAATGTAAACCTTTTGTTGCATCAACAGTCTTAAGAGGGATGAGAGACATCAAAATAAAAACTGAGACAAACTGTGGCTTTGTAGCTGGTTTTTGTTTTAGTCTCTTCTCTCAATTTGGGCCATGAAATAGGTCAGCTCCATTACTGATCAGCCTTCCCACAAATATTTAAAACAAATTGAATTGCACACCCAATACCCATCACAATTACGCCAGGCACAATAACTAAATTAGCAATTCAACAAAATAATTGGAAATGCGATTCTCTCTATTCCACAGCCTCCCTCAGGGGTTTGGCCGATCTATGGGGGGAAAACTCGGCTTTACTAATTCTGCAGCTAATTAGAGACACACTTGTAAATGAAGTTGTTTGTCTGAAAGTTGAAATTCTTTGCTATCGTGGGGTTCGGGGGGGGGGGGATTAAGACAACCCCTCCGTCCCCATCGCAGACCTCGTTCCCCGCTGCCCCCTCTGGTTGCCGTGCGATGGTTTGCAAAGGTGGAGCGCCCGGTTGTGTAGGTACTAATTAGCAGCTGTATCATGAATTAATAAAGAATTAATATTCTGGGGGGGGGGAACAGCTCCCTTGCTGGTAATTGGCAGCATTAGGAAAACAGTGGAAATCATCCCAGTTATCTGTGCCCTTATTAAACAGCACTCAAAGCTGCTGCCCGTGCCACAGCCCCGCGCCATCGGCCGCCATCGCTCTGAACCTGCCGGCGCTGCCGCCGGGCCGCCCGCGGCGGGGAACTGGGCGAGCAGAGCCTGCCCCAGTTCACCCAGACTGGGGGTGCTGGTGCGTAAGGCACTGTCCCGCCCCCTCCCCGGCCGAGCCACCGGCCTTTGGGCGCTGAGGGCTGCGGGGGCCCTGCACGGTGCCCACCACCATCGCCGCGCGCCAGGGCAGAGCTGCGGAGCCGCTGCTGGGCACGGGCACGGCCCCGCCGGGGCCTCTCCGGGCAGCGGCTCCGACGAGTTGTTACTCGGGGATTACTCAGGCTGCGCCTTCTCCTGCGGCATCGTCAAATCCAGGCGCGGGCCCGTTGTCACGCCGGGAATAAAGCGCTGCCCTCAGCAGCAAGGTCAGCGGATGAAAGGGGCCTCGTGAGCCGCCGCTGCCGGCCCAGGTTCTCCCCGTGCATCGCGGTGCCCAGGTGGGGGGCAGGGAGAAAAGCCTGCTTAAACACTGATAAGTAAATTCAAAAGCATGCTTAGTAGGGCTTTGGCTCTTATCTCTGCAAACAATACGAACGAGAAGTTATCACATTTAAAGTGTTTCGTATTACCCTTCTACCATCGCATCCCGCTCCCAAAAAAAAAAAGAAAGGAAAAAAAAATATGCAGTGCCCGGGTGCTCCCACTCCAAAGGGCACAGGAGTCAAACTGGACCGGGGTGGGACAGCGGCCGCGCCCGCGCCTCGGCCACAAACGGAGGCCAGACAACTTGCCAGCACAGCAAAGCCCAAAGCAGGGGAGGGACGCGGTGCTCGCTGCTAAACATCCTTAATGCCTGCTCCGACAGCGCAAGCAGCGTGAAACCATTCCACCGACACAAACTTTGGAAGTGGCTAATTTACTCCCCTTGATGCCTTTCAGAATTGCGGTTATTAAACCATGAGATTTTAATGATGTTCGAAGACCACACAGCTTTGCTGCGGCTTCTCAGAAAATAAGTACTGGTACGGTTCAAGGGATGGGGACACGCCTGGCTCAGCGGGCGACCGCGCCGATACCGTACGGTGGAGGGTGCCGCCGGGGTTTCTGCCGCTCGCCGGGGAGCCGGAATTGACGGGGACGGCAGGGACAGGGTGCGACATTGCCAGGATTTGCCATGGTTCCACCCGGAGAACAGAACAGCCGGGGAGGCCCGCGGGGGCACCCTCTGCGCTGGAGCAGCCCGCTGACGGGCACCACGCTGAGCTAAAACTGGGGACTGCGCACCTCACCCCAGTACAGGCGGCTTAAAAACCAGCCCTTCCCCGTAGCCGCGGAGCCTTCGGGCCCCTTCCTGCGGCTCCCCAGGCCGCGCTTCGCCTGCGACTCCCGCAGCTTGCGTGCGCTGCACGGGAGGGCTGAGCCTCGCTGCTGGGCTCCTCGCTGTGCGGAAGGTCCGCAGCGGGATCCTGAGCTAGAAAGGGCAGCAGCGAGGAGCCAACGGTGACATTTAGTGCGTTTCCACCTGGCAAATTTTGACCAGAGCGCTGTGAGCTGGAGGGGGACGGGAGAAATCAATGCGCTTCCCCGAGAGCTGCAGCTACTGCTTCGCTGCAAGCGAGCATAAAGATTTATCCATCCATGATGTGTGTGTTTTGCACACAAAGTCAATACTCACCTTGGCACTTATTTTCTAAAGCCAAGAAAAATGCTACATTCTTCCACAGGGCAGGGAGCCTGCCCTCCGCTGCCGCCTCGCCCTGCATCGATTGAGGGCCAAGGACCAGCACCAGGGAGGAACGGGGAAAAGCAAAGCTCCGACGGCCTCGTGGAGCCGGCAGCTCCTCCCGGCGCAGCCAGCGCTGCGGCACCGGGCCCGCGGCTGCCTAAAGAACAGGCAAAAATCCAGGCAGTTCTCCTGGGCGCACGGGTCAGCGGTGCAGCGGCTCGGAGGATGTTCGGGGAGGACATTTAATGACATTATCACACGTTTTCTTCCCTATTTAAAAAAAAAAAAAAAAAAAAAAAGTCACAAAAGAAACCTGGGGTTGCGCCCTGCCTCCGGGCCCAAAGGATGTCTTGCTGTAACTGGTCCCTCGCACCACCCTGCTCGGGGTCGGCCCCGGGCTACCGTGCGCGGGGCTGGCGGCATTCGGCCAGAACTGCGCCCGTGCACGGGCGCGCTCTGCTCCTGCTTTCGCACACCAGCCGCTGCGCGAGCCACGGCTGCAGCTGAGCGCGTGCTCCCTGGGTGCGGCGGACTCTGCTCCACACAACGCAGGTTACTGGAAGCCGTGACTAGAAGGGAGACTTAACTCTGTAATGATGAGGTGCAAAATGATTAATTAGTATCAGCTCTGCAGACAGCTCCGGGGACACAGTGATGTGCAACAACGCAGCTACAGAGAAAAAGGGAAAAACCACCACCAAAAAAGGGCTAAAACTCTGTTGCAACGCATCCCGGTTCAAGCAGGGGCAGGAGCGGGGGAGCGGCACGGCGGGAGCAGAGGGAAGGGGTAAGCGCCGCGCGGAGACGCAAGGTGCGATCTCTGCTCCTGCACGGGTCGTGGCGGGGGGCTTCCCTCCCTCCGCTCTTACCTGTTACAGACTTAAAAATGCAATGTATTTTTATTTTTCATAAGAAAAAAAACTTTTAAAAGTAAGATTTAGTTGCCCACTGAAAAGCTGGTAAGCTGTAACATGCAGGGGGAAAAAAAAAAAACCAAACCAAACCCAACCCAACCCAAACCAACCCAACCCCCTCTTGTTTTCCTATGAAGTTCGGAAATGGGGCTTTTCAGTTGGTGAACAAACGCGTACATGCTATTGCAAGGCTTTACAGTTTCGTGAGGAGTGCTGGGTGTCACCGCCGCAGCACCCACCGCTCAGCCGCCCCGTGCCCGGCGGAGGGCGGGGAAGCAGCGCCGCTCGGCGCTGCTGCGCCCACGGGAGGCAGAAGCCTCCCCACGTCACGAGCGGGACCTGGTGGGGAGAGGGGCCCCGACCCCTGGGAACCGGCTGTCCCAAGCCAGAGCGGGCCTGAGCCCCTGCCAGGCCCAGGGGCGGCCGGGGGCGAGCTCCAGCGGCACGAGAAGTCCCCAGCCCCAGCTCCTGCCTCGCCACCTTTAAAACTCCCTCCGTTAAATAACGGTGTGCTGGTGGGGCTACGAGAGGCCGCCATCGCCGGTGCCTTTTCTGCACCGATCACGCTTGGACAAGCAGTTTACGAAGTGTTTTAATCGGATCGCGCAAAACACGAAACAAAGGCAGCGCAGTTCGTGCGGTCGCAAGCCGTGGCCCCCTCGCACACATACATATGCAGGTATCACTTACACCAGATAACCTCGTTTCAGAGTGATCCCGGCAGGCTAGCGAATTCCCCTTACGGGGCTTTAATTTCCAGCTTCTGAGCTGTGGATATAAAAACCCCACAAACCCCTCAGGTGAGCCAGCTCCTCTGGCCGGTTTTACGTTCGTGTTGGCAACTTTCAACAGTGTCATGAAGACAGGACGGCTCAGAGTCACGATCAGCAGAAATAATTAAGTGTACAGGATCAATGCTGCTCTGACAAATTCACCGGGACGTTCTAATGGCAGAAATACCCCCCGACGCGGCCCCGCGTGGTGCCCATCGCCAGTCGGCCAATGTCCCCGTGTGCAGCGAGCGCTCCTTCAGAAACCCGAGTGTGAACTGGGAGCTCTGGCTGGCTGCAAGGCAGAGCACCTTTTCTCTGTTTTAAGGCCATGTTAATTATGTAAATGAAATTTAAATCCTCTTGACTCGCTGAAAAATAGTCACCCATTCCAGATACGCAGCCAACGACCAGAACAGCACGCTTAAAACACCCTCCCACCCCCCAAATAAAAACCCCTAAGGATTTAACACAAGCGGGGGTGACCCGATTGCGGGGGGGCGGTGGGCCCTGCTGTCCCTCCCCCGGCAGAACGCTGTGCCGTGCTGAGCGGCTTGCAAAATCAAGGTCAGGAATTTAAAGAGAACAGTTAAAAAATGGATTGGCTTTGGGAGGAAGCAGACTTCATTTGAAAGCTAGACGGGAGGGCGTTTAGCCCAGCTAAATGTCTACCCCCCGCCCCTCTGTCGGAGCCCGCCGGATTTAGCAGTAACCGCATTCGATGTTCCTTGCGTGAGGTTTTCTAGCAACAAACCAGCAGCTGGAGAGACCCGGCACCAGCGCAGGGAGCGGCACCCTCGTGCGCTGGCCGGGCCGGGGTGCGGAGCCTGCCGGGGCGGTCGGTCCTGGCACGGAGGCTTGATCCTAATTCTGCTCGGGTTCTTCGGGATTCGTGATTTTTCCAAACAGCGAACGATAAAGCTCCGTCCTGGGGAAAAGACAAAGGAGGAGGGGGAAAAGTTACTTTTCAAGGTCAAAATGGAAGCAAGAGGCTGCCAGCGAAACCATCCACTCCTTAAAACGAAAAGGCCTTGTATAATTAAAAATGCATTCAACAATCTTTATTAATAAATCCAAGCAAAGGGGAGAACTTGCATAAGACCAATCACACGCAGTACAGAAATATGTAAATATTTCTGTGTGGCTGGATACCATATCTCTAGAGAATGAGGTTTTCTATAAGTTTGCCCTTTACAGACAGGCTCTTCAAGTAAGAAAACAAGATTGAATATTTTAATAGGATGTATGAGACCGCAGAGCCATAAGGAGGATTCAATCAGACAGCCTACGTGGGACTGTAATTCAGTTTTCATGCATTTTCTTGGACTTGACGGTACTTGAGAAACAATGAAAATGACCCAGCAACACGATTCCAATTAATATCACATATGCAGCAATTCTGATAACAGGAGCAAGTTTCCTTTTTAAAAACAAAATAAGTGGGCTGGTGTTATTTATCTTTAATTTTAAAACCAAAGTAACCTGAGAAGAGAGAGAGGGGAAAGGAGAGAGCGTTTTTATACATCACGTGTTTCTGGAAATCAAGGATAAGGCATCGGGAGAGCCTTATTTTCTACATAGGCGCTTTCTAAGGCAACAGCCTGCTGGAAGAAGACGGCACAGGCAGAGCGGAGCGCTGGTTACACGGAGGAGGGGATCCTTCCTTCAGAGCACGCTAACAACCGCCGGGGCGCTGGAGCAAGGACCAAACGATCCCAGCGCCGTGGGCCGGCGTCTCCCTGGTTCATCAGGGCCAGCGCCAGGGAAAGCAGCTGCTGCAGAAGCCGGGCCAGGAAAACTGGTGGGACAGGCAGAGAAAAGAGACTTCTCCACTGCTCAAGAACGACTAAAATATGGCATCAAAGGATGCAATTCAGACCTGACAGCAATACTGTGATTTTGGCTGCCTCCTCAATTAAGACCACAACAGGGACCACTCTCGCTAGGGGCTGCTTCGATGCCGTGCTCCTTCGCAGATCAATAAAAGATGGCAACTGTTTGAACGCTGTCTGCTTCTTGCAGACACTTCCACTGGAGAAGGTTACCTGTCAGCCTCCTGAAAGAAGGAACTTCTAAGTGTTGGACAGTGGCAGCAGAAAAACACCAGCCCTTAATCCGAGGAAGACGAGGAACAGCAATGCAGGAGGCTGGACAGACGTGCATGGACCACTGAGACAAGAAACCATTCTAATTCGCAGGGCCACATCTCTTAAATTAATTTTAATTTAGAGGCTAATTAACCAATCAGCTGCTCTACCCTCAGCAAATGAGTCTGCGGTGAGGGATGCCTCTCCTTACCTAACAAAATGGTCGACGCCGTGTTTTGTGTGCCAAGCTCAGCCGAGACTACGAAACCACAGCTGCCGTTTCTGTGTTAAATCAGGAGCGTGCACGCAAGTTTTGGTAAGTTTAACACAAATACAAAATCAAAACACTTCTAGAAAACAGAACTGATACTTGAAAAGCTAAAAACTTTGGCACTTGAAAGAAAAAAAGGAAGAGGGAGAGGAACGCCATACCCAAGCCTACAGCATTTTCCATCTTTCCTGACTATTAACAGATAAACGTAACTCGCTTTTGCTGTTTCAGCTGAGAAATCAGACGGCAAGCGGCACCACTGCCAACATTGCGACTTTAAGGCTCTGTCAAGTGATCGGAGGGAAAATGCAGAGCGATGCTATTCAGTCCTCCGACAACGGCGGCCCCGCAGCCTTGCTTCGCCGGCTGGGCTCAGACCCCGTCATCACGCTGAGCAAATGTTTCCACTCGTGCTGCGGCCTCGGTGCAATTCCCGGGCAGCGGCGCAGCGGTTCCTGTCGGCAGCGGGGTTCACGTGGCGGGAGCAGAGAGGGAAATGCTGAAACCAGTGTTTTGATAGAAGATCATTTCACACTCAGGTGGGCAAAGCTGACAAACACGCGCGGCTTGCTCCTGTCAGAGGAGGCTGAGCGGCTTGGGTGCTTTCAGTGAAACATCACCGATGTCATTCTTTCTCCCTGGTATATGCCTCGTTTTAAATATGGTGACTTACTTGCACTGAGGAAAACAATCTAAGGAAGAGAAACGACAATACCAAACGCACCCAACTTTGCTGGTTTCCAGCCCGAAGGCGCAGGCCACGCCAGGCCTCGGGCAGCCGACGGCGACGGACTCCAGCCTGTTCACTCTTGTGCCCGAGGAAAGCATCGCTGCAAAGAAGAACCCTGCCAGCAGCCAGCAGGGTCCCGCGGCTCCTCTCCTAGGAATTGTTGCCATTTTCTCTTCCACCGTAGGATGCTGCTGGTGCTCCAGCTCAGGGCTCAAAGCCTCTAGTCTGTGCAGCTCCTGCCGTTTGTTCGTTTTAATGGACATGCTGGGCACCAGCACTAACCAGCCCAGTTCGATTCTCAGCTATTAAAGAACCCCCAGCTCTCGCACACGGACTCACTCCCATCCCTCCATGCTTTGCTAAGGAACAACGTGGCCTCCACACGTTTCCTGCGCTCTGTACGCTCTCCCACAGATTTTTGCACAGCCAACCTAAACGCCATTTCAGATCTTCGTCCGTGGCTCTGCGGACACGGCTGTTGCTTGGGAGGATCCACCGCTCCCACTGCAGATGGCTCCGCTGCCCTCCTCCGACAGAAACTGCCCACCGTGGGGATATTCTTTGTCCTAGCTATAAACCCACACTCTCCGCCAGCCACGGAGTCACTCGGGCAATGCAAAAGACTGGGATGAAGAAATCCTCTTTTGGAGCCTGTGTAAGCGCTGCCAGGGGCACGAATCCCCTCCCAGGCAGACCCCGGTCAGCCTGACCGCTGCACGCACTCGCAGCAAACCGCACGCAGGTCTTCTCCTGCTCCTCCTCCACACCCTGGTGCCAGTGAGCAACAGAAACTGCTTTTATTTTTGCCCACAAGCCTCACTCACACGTAAGAGGCTTCAAACCTTCCGGCTCCGCTGCCTGCTTGCCAAACAGACCTCGAAGGCATTTCGCAAAATTGAAAGGGGACTTGCTCCCAACCACCACCTCCACTGCACAAAGGGGCTCCCGTCTGCACTTCCTCTACGTATGCCCTTCTCCTCTGACACATTCATCCTTTTTTTTTTTTACAGTCCCCCGTAACATAAGGAAGTTCAACTATAATGTGTACGTTCTGGGGAAACCCAAAGAAACAAGGCCAAGGACAGCAAGAGTTTGTGTCTTCTCCCGCCGAGCGGGCAAAAGCCAAAAGCAATGTTTCTTTGCAGCCTGCCGTGGCCTCTCCCACTGGTGGAGAACCAGTGTCCTCAGGTTTTTGTCTTCATTTTTGTTTTTTGATAGTCTTCTGATGGGTACAAGAGTTCAGGGATCAATGCTGAATTTGCTCCAATCCTACAGATTTTAAATAAACAGTCATTTTTCAAGCAAGCAGGGCCCAGGGAGACTTCAGGCAGGAATTTGTCTTCCCCAGCAGGGAAATGTTGCCAGCACTGACGGACTCCAACATTTGCACCCCAGGTTTCACGGGTGCAAAGAGGGGTTGCACCCGCAGCCGCAGGCGAGCCGGCCCTGCGGCGCCGAGCCCAGCGCCCGCGCAGCCCCCGTCCTGCCAGGCGCGACACCGGCAACCTCTGCTGAGTAACAATTCCAGTGGAGCTGTCTGGATCCCAACACAGCACGGGCAGACGCCCTGGCGGAGCGTGACGGGAGAAGGAGGGAAATCAGGTAACCCCACCACCCTCGAAACAGAACAAATATTTCACCCTGCGGAAAAAAAAACCCAACCCAGCCTTTTTTTCCTCTTCGCATCATCTAGGCTACCTTTCTTCTACAGCATCCCCCCTCAGCAGGATTTAACTATGCAGAGAGTAAAACTCATCAATCCTCCAGGTTTAACCTTGTCTCTGTTTCAATTCACCAGGGTAAGTGTGGATTTTAATACTTTCAGCCCCCTTAAGGCTACGCATAATGAACTTGGATTTTGGTTAAAAAATATAAAATTTCTCTCCTCCACCCACATATATTAAACATCAGACTTGAGCCACTGAGTTGAAACAACCCACCCCGCTGCAAGTCCGCTACCTCCAGCTGAAGGAAAGGTGACTTTAGCACAAAGAGGTACTGGTCTTAGCAATGTGCTGAGGAATAACCTATGCGAGTAATTAACAGTACTTACACCTCAGGTAGAGAGTGTGGAAGAAGCAGGTCGATACAGGGGTCTTCCTTGAATTAAAATTTAACTTACCCTTTATTGCAACCTACAAAAGCAAGTAATGAGCACTAACATTTTTATTTCTTTTAAACTGTCATTTAGGCTGTAGAGGGGATAATTACCTATTTCCACTGTAGTAAGGTTTTATCACCCTTAGTGAGGCATTTTCTAATTTAATATTTTTACTATATTATCATAAAACCTGTTTCTGGAAAAAATGATCACGAACCACACAGCCATTTGCCATAAAACATGTGTGTGTAAGTACCTTGGCTTAATTATTTATGCATTTCTTCGGCGCCGACTCCCGAGGCAGAGGACGGCACAGGTGCTCGGTGCAGCGGGAGCGCGGTGCCCAGGCGCCCACCCCTGCCCAGCCCCAGGGCCCGCTCCCCAGCCGCTCCCAGGCACCTAGAAAGTTTGCGCAGCCCTTTCTCTCAACGCACCAGCAGTCTGAGACAAAAGGTATACGCGAGGGAGACGTTTTATTCCGCTCGCCGTGCCCCTGCGCGGTTGGAAGAATCCTGGTTTCGCTGCAATTTGCAACCCGGTTGTGGCTCCGCTGGTTTTGTGGGAAGAGCAAGGAAGGGATGCCCCTGCACCGCTCACCGCCCCAGCCACGCTGCGGACCCCGGGGAGGGCATTCCCCGCGCAAGCCCCAAGCCAGCAGCCTGACTGTCTTCCCATTCGCAGCTTAACACTTGCGCAGCCCTTGGCACGGCCGCAGCCAGGCTCCCGGCTGCAGGGAGCCCCCGCCGCGACGCTGCGACGCTGCGACGCGCGCTTTGCAGACAAAGGACCCGGCTGCGCACCGAAGAGGTGCCAAGGCCCGGCTCAACCCGAGCCCCCTGCGCAGCCCCCGCTCCACGGCACTGCAGAAATGCCGACCAGCTCCCCACCGTACCAACTGGTGATTTCACGTCAAAAACCTTGTTTTAAAAAATTAAATAAAAGGAACAGCTACTTCAGACAGTGAGCTTTGTGTGCTAATTGACCAGTGGACTTCACCACCCCCCAAATCCCAGGTATTGCTGCTACGCACACTTTAGAGGCAAAATCCTTGCAAAAGAGAGCAAGGAAACACGCACACAGAGGGCAGGAGTGCCCTGGGTAAATATTAACAGCAGTAGCACCTTTGATAAATATATGAATCGTCAAAATATAAATCATAAAAACTGTTAACAGTTCCCCAGAAATCTACTCTGCCCATCTGCAGTAGCACTATTCCACCAAATATACAAAGGGGAAAACAAATACATACCTGCACACGGGAGGGGAGAACAGCTAATGCTGTACTATTGCCTGTAATTATAGTCATGTTACTTCTTTTTTTAAAATATAGTTCTGTAAACTAGTAGAAGAACAATATTAAGGGGGAAAATGCAGGTTTTGGTGGGTTTTTTTCAGTGTTATTAATACAGCAATACTGCATGAGTCACTGCTGTGCTGTTTTAGCAAAAACACCCTCCAACAAATTTCTCTACCTTTTCCTGTGTACCTTTTACTACTTCTCTTCTTCCGTGGGAAAAAAAAAAAAAAAAATATATATATATATATAATTTAGAATATGCCCCAAGCAGTACTGAAATAACTATACCTACCCCATTCCTACTGACATCCTCCACTGGGAACAATGAATTTTTAATTCACAAAAACTGGTGGAAGATACAGCATGAACACCCATGAATAAAGGGAGGATGAAAACCACATGCCTCCTGATAAAAACTGAAGCTGACTGTGGAACAGATGACTGATCATTTTCTTGGGAAACTTTCTGTCTGGATCCTAAGGAATCTTTTGTCCACCAGTGTGAAATTCCGATTACTAGGTGCCCAGCAAGCAGAGCAGGTACCCAGGGAGATAAAACAAGCTGAAGCCCTTTATTTCTCAATTTCTAGCAAAGGCATTACCCTAAATCAGCACGTGGGGTGTGGGATTTGGCTCTCTATTCGCACACCTTCCAGCATGCGTTCCCCAGTCCGCTATTTCCGCAGCAACAAACCCACGCTACGGGTGATGACGCGGAGCAAAACGAGCAGCGGCAATCATCGAAGCAGAATTAAAATACCCGTGTCTTTTAAGGTGAGGGGCCTGAAATGCAGAGTGGAGAGCTGCTGGGCGTCCGGCGTGCGGCGCGGCGCGGTGCGGTGGGATGGCCGGGAAGGCAGGCCCACGAGATGGCACTCTCTCACTCGCTTCCCCGCCGTGGCCCAAAACCGGAGCGCGCAACTCCGGCTATAAATTACACAGCCAGACGGCTCTCATCACCGTGCCCGGCGCTTGAAGGAGATTCAGAAAGGTCTGCCGCAATTCCCTCTCGCTCAGGCAGGTCAGGATTGGGTCCTTCAAGTCTGTGCAAATGCTTTTAGCCCCACGGCTTTAAATTATGAAAGGTGACATGTGACCTCTGGTTTGTCTCATGAGACCAGGCACAAGATTTATAAATATTTCAGAAAGCTGGTTCTTGCCCTAAACAAAGGGACTCTGCACATTTTGTGAGGCTGGATCTGGGGATGGGGAGCGGGAGGACAGCAGAGAGCTAGGCGGACTGCTGCTCAGGGTACCGTCCCCCAAACCCAACCGGACCCGGGGTTCAGACCTGCCATCCCTGTCACCAATTCTGAACATTTCCCCCTTACGGCAGCACACAGCCAGCTGCCTGCTGACCAGCCTCGAGCTCAGGACAGCATTAACAGGAGCAGCGATGGCACCTCTCTCATCCTGATTTTCGTCCCAATAGCATTCACATTTTCCTATGAGCTTTTACAGCACAAAGCATCAAAGATGTGGACAAGTGGCTGGAGAAGTAGCGAAACACAGGGATGTTCAGAAACCTCCAGCTTGCTCCGCTGGCAAGCTTTCCAGCAGCTTTCATTTCCCCATGAAATTCATAAAATCTTGCTTTCTCAGTCTCTGTTTTTAGATGGGTATTTGAGCAGAGCAGCCACTGTAATGCTGCATGTGCAAGTGCCCTGCGCCGACGCGCACAGTGCCGCACGGAGGGGACCATTCTTTGTGTACCTTAACATCCCATATTCCTAGGATGATTTCCCTCTTTCACAGCTTGCCTGTTTTATAACAGATTTGATGCAGGAGAAGACAAATTGTCTCACAAAGAAAAGACGACAAATCATCTCGCAGCTCTTAACAGGTTATTTTTTTTTCCCTTTAAAAAGGAAATTTCCATAACAGAGGCGTCTGTCTTCTTACTAGGGATGTCAAACATCGAATGTTGGGACGCGATGATTTCAGCCCATTGGCACTAACCCGGGTCACGTACGCCACTTCACTACTGCCAGCCTCAAAACATACAAAAACTCCTTGTTCAAATACCAACCCTTCTAACAACTACGGTTAAAAGCGATACGGGATACTTAACTGCATCTGCATGAGCTGACTCCTAAGGCTAAGCCAAAGGTTAGGGGGATAAAAATCCACTGAACAAAACAGTACACAAAGGGCAGAATGATACCGGAGCCACGGTGCCTCGGGACCAACAGGTTTAGTTTCACAGGCCAAGACGTGCTTTTTTCTCGGTTCCCAGTACAGCTCAGGGTGTGCAGCAGGGTACACACACATCACCTCCCCAAGGAGAGCTCCTCCATCTCCCTGAGGGACCCCAGCGGGTCCCTGCCGTACCAGGGGGCTCTTCCAGAAGGCACGGAGCCCAGGCAGGCAGCCTGCCCTCCCACCCACAGCCTCCTGCCAGAAACACCCGTTTTCTGCAAAACATCAGAGCCCTGCACACTCTGAGAGACTGCCCCGCATGTTAGCACTACTCCCTTTGTTTCCCAAAACGCCACCAATTCGAAGCAGCAGAGCCTTTCTTCCAGGCTGTGTCTACATAAACTCAGAATAATTTTTCTCACGCCGCCACAGTCACCCGAGGTTTGTGCCACGCAGCACAGAAGCCGCTGGTTCAGTTGTTGCAGAAAGAAGGGCTTTGCCTCCTTTCAGGGACTTCTGTCGTGGTGAATGTAATGGATTGACAATCGCAGAGCCCAAATTCCTCCGTTAATCTAGTCTCATGGTGTTTTAATACCCAAAGTACAAAGTGAGCTGAGTTAAAAGCTGGTATCTCACCAACTTTTTAAATTTTTTTAAAAATATTAAACTCTTATGTTATATAAGTAAATTAATCTTTTAATACCAGGATTTCCTATTATGCACCCCCCTCTGCTTGCAGCAAGACATACTGTGACATTTGTCTTGTTTTAGTTCTGGATGTTTACCATCCGCAACGAAAAAGTATATTGGAAAAAACACTATGCCATTTTTGCTCATGTCAGATGCACTTTAGTGTAACTGCAGTCCGATATGCTATCGAAATACAAAAATGAAAAACAATGCAACTTCATTGAGCCAAATACTCCTCTTTAAGTCTCCCTTGTTCCCTGTAAAACTCCTCCCTAGATAAGGGAGGCCAATGGCATCCTGGCTTGTGTCAGGAACGGTGTGGCCAGCAGGAGCAGGGCAGGGATGGTCCCCCTGCGCTGGGCACTGGTGAGGCCGCCCCTCGAGTGCTGTGCTCAGCGCTGGGCCCCGCACCCCAAGGCGGCCATGGAGGGGCTGGAGCGTGGCCAGAGCAGGGCAGCGAGGCTGGGGCAGGGGCTGGAGCACAAGGCTGGGGAGGAGCGGCTGGGGGAGCTGGGGGGGCTCAGCCTGGAGAAGAGGAGGCTGAGGGGAGCCCTCATCGCTCTCTGCAACGGCCTGAAAGGAGGCTGGAGCCGGGGGGGTCGGTCTCTGCTCCCCAGGAACAAGCGATGGGACGAGAGGGAACGGCCTCAAGCTGCGCCAGGGCAGGTTTAGGTTGGATGTTAGGAAAAACCTCTTCCCCGAAAGCACTGTCAGGCCCTGGCCCAGGCTGCCCAGGGCAGGGGCTGAGTCCCCATCCCTGGAGGGATTTAAAAGCCGGGCAGATGTGGTGCTTAGGGACATGGTTTAGTGGTGGCCTTGGCAGTGCTGGGTTAACGGTAGGTCTTGACGATCTTAGAGGTCTTTTCCAACCTAAACGATTCTATGATTCTAAAGCACTCCAAGGGTGAGAATGCTGATTGGGAAAACACACAACGTCCTGGCTGAAGGCAAGGGAAATGTTCTAATCCAAACCTCACTGGCAGCTGGATAATCTCACTTAATTCAGCTTCCCAGCAGGCACTGGTCTGCTCGTGCAAGAACAAGAGTGGGCTGGATGCTCTTCCACCAAGCATGACCTGAGGCCAACGGCACCGCTGGAGTCACGGGCTTAATTTCTTGCACTTGGCCATGGGATTTCAGGCAGTGATTCCTGCCCTGAGCCCAGTTCTTCCAAAGTCAAACACAAAACGTACCTCCACAGGTGTGGATAGACTGTTTACATACGTATGTATATACATGCAGGTACCTATATAGTAATGCTAAGTACAGTGCACTGGAAATACCTGGTCAGCACTTGACCACGTACTAAAAAAAAAAAAAAAGACGAAAGCAGAGGAACTGTACTGCGACCAGCGCTACGATGCATGGGCAGCACACAGGAGCTGGAAGAAGGGAGCCACAACACGGACATGCATCCGCAGCTTGAAGCCCCATTCGCCTGGGGTTCCTACAAACCAGGGACATGACAATAAGGTAACTTTTCCACCACGGGCAAAGAGGTTATCTGGCTAAACTAACACCATCATGGTGGTGTTTGATCAAGGCAGGGACCAGTCCACTAACTGGTGACAATGACAATGTTGAGAGGTCTGAGAAGAGCAGGGGAAATTTCCCCAGCTCCTGGAAAGGTTTCTGTGCCTCATGTTGCAGGTGGAACTGCATGGTTTGACACAGTCCCATTACAGCCATCTTCCTCCCTCTAATTTGGCTCATAACGGATGCAAAGTCCTCCTCCGTAATGAAGAACCATTTGCCGAGGTAAAAAGCAACCTATCTGAAAGCCGATATAATCTCCCCCATGTTCACCCAGTTAGAAATCCCTGGTGAGAATTTCAGCTTGCGCTTGAGAACACGTCTCTTTTGTCCTGCCTGACTTTACTGCAGAAAAGCCTCCTTTTGCCTCCCATTTCTGCGCTGGGTGCCATCTTTAATGATGATGTATGGGTGTCCTTTTCCTCAGCGGTGCTGTGGGGAGGGGGTCAAACATGCGACACCGCCAGCATGTGTATCAACAGCAAATTATAAACCGTGTCAATCCAAGTTAATGCAAAGCTGTAATCCTCTTTAACAAGAGATCAAATCAGTGCCATGAGTTATGTTCATTCTGTAATCTGATAAGAAATAGAGTGAGCCTCTAATAAAAGAGTAATGAGAGCCCTTAATGATGCTGTTAAAAGGTAGCGCCAGTTAAAATATTGCTGTTGTTCCAGCTGATTAGATCACTGTTGCATATTTGCACAATCTTGTTTTACCTGTCAGAATAACCTGAGTTGTCGTGGGAGATAAAGGTGTTTGGACCAAACATCTGTGTCCTTAAAGAACGTCTCTCCTGCAAGTTACCATCCTCCAGAGGTGAAATAATGATGTTCATCAAACTTAGCAGTAATTTGATATTATACCTTTTTTTAAAGTGTCTGTGTTTAGTCTCTGTTCCACACACGCGTACAGCGCAGAGATCTGGAGATCTATATATCAAAGCTGACAGAGAGATATAACAAAACCAAAATCCACACGCAGATCTTCTTCCCAGGAACACAGACTTTACCTGACCTTGCCACAACCAGGCTGTTTATAGGATCCACTCCTGCAGATACAGCAACTCTGCACGTACTGAAAATATGCTCACTTGTCTACGGACCTGCAGGCCTTCAGTGGGAATCTCCAGCCCCAGTTTGCCCATAAATACATCTACCTAGCCCAGAAGCTTTCTGCGAGTGCACAGATGTCTGATCTCCTAAAAACATGGGGCTGTTCAGAGCTAGGCCAGCTGAAGGTGACTGCACACAAGATCTGGGTTCAACTACAGCTCTAGCCCAGACCTGCTGTGTCACCTTTGGCAAGTCACTGAGGCTCTTGACTCCTGGATTTCTGGACCCAAATGCCTTCGGAGATATGGGCTATCATTCCTCTGTGCCTCATTTCCCAAAGTGTAAACCAGAGAATACTGGCATCTTCCCAACTCTGTTGCACATGGTGGTAACTGAAGGATGATTATATTAACGATTACACTACGCTAGATACCAGAGCAATGGGATCAGCGAAGTACCCTAGGTCATGGAGATGGGAAAAGCATATTTCAAGGGAAGTCCAAGAAGTGGCACCCACATGATGCCACCCTCAAACCCAGGCAAAATCACAACCAGAGAGAGATCGACCCTGTTCTAATCCTGGATGGTTCCTGCCCAAGACAGCTACCCTCTCCTCTGGGCAACCACCACAGCACACTTACATTTGAGCTTTTGCCTTCAGGTTCCTTGTTTTAGGGCAGGCCCATTTACATAGCAATGACCTTGGACCGATTAGAAAAACCTTGGCCCAAGAGTACAATAAATGTATTTAAGTCTATAAACATATACCCCAAGATAACCATAAAAATCACTTTCCAGTGTATGTTTTAAAATACTACCAAAGAGGGGTTAAAATAGAGGAGGGCTCGAGGCCACCAGTGTCCCACACATTACAACATAATATATGTGAGCACAAGGTTAAACAGCCATGCCCATGCATAGGGTGCATGAAAAACTGGCAAGTGGAAGATTAATTGCCTGCACGAATGCTATTATTCCCACCAGCAGCAAGAATAAGAAAGAAAGTGGCAGTGATGTTGACAAAGGCAGTTATTATACCTGTATGTTTCTTTTCTCAAATTCAGGCTGTAAAACAATTCTGGAGTGACTGTTCATCCCCTTCGCCATGCAGCGCTCAGGCTGCTTCTCCTCACGTGCATTTGCTCTTTGTTTCCCCGGCCAGTGGCAGTGGCAAGTGATGAACTCGCCGTGCCGGACTCCCAGAAGCCCTGGGTGTCCCACAGCCATGACACGACCACGCAGGGACCTTCAGGTGAGTGCTAGCAGTTCATTGCACTATTTTAAGGTCTCTCTGCACAGCCAGAGTAGTGTAAAATGGCTTAAATGTACAGGAGAATCAGGCCCCAAATGTATTCCTAGGCTGCATTAGCTAATTAAATATACAGAAAACAGCAAGGAATGACAGCGTTACACAGACTCGTGCCTTCGAAAGCACTGAGAGCAAGCAAAGCGAGGAGACAACTCCCCTCTGCTTTTGCCCCAGCGACAAAGGGCTTGTGCAGTTCATCATGCGGCGTGAGGACCTGGCACAGCCAGGGAAGAACCACAACTACTCCACCACTCGCACCCCCCGGACTCTGCGCCATCCCCCCACGCTTCTGCCCGTCCACATCTGCACATATATATTTATTTACTGGCATTTTCCAGGTATCTACCTGCCACTGTAGCCGCTGACAGAACTTAAGGGGAATGTTCTGCCAGCTCTGTTTCTACAACCCTTTTTTATATACAGCTCACTGACACTTTAAAATTTCTTACACTACAACACAGAGTGCCCCGTTGTTCAGACGTGTATTTATTTTGGGGTCATGCCTTTTAAGTGCCTGACCAGGAAAAAAAAAATGGCTCAGAACATGATCACATCACTGTGAAGTGTATACTTGCATTTTCAATCTAGTAATTCACACTTGCAAACAATAAAATTACCTTCTTCTGTCACAAAGGAAAGCTGTTATCATTACTGCTTCCCTCTCATGCGTACAGGTCTGGTCCCTTCTTTTTAATTCACCTGCAGTTTAAAGCAGACGTTGAATTCTTCTTGTCTTGTCCAGTACGACTGTGTGCTGCTAGAGCGGTATTATGGCCCGTGGCAAGTGCAGGGGCATTTTAAACAGGGATGTGAAGTGACCCCTGGAGAGTGGCTATGGTTTTCAAAAAAATGACTGATAGCAGCCGGTATCTTCATTTTGGGAGAGCTGAACCAAAACACCTATCGGGGCCTAATTTTCAGACACTGGCCACTCCAGTATTTTGAATACGTTTTATGTCTGGATGCAAACACAAATGGTGTAAACTAGGGAGGAAAGGAAAGAAGCTAGACTATGTAAAGCCCAGGTTTTCAGTGTGCAGAGCAAGAACGCCCACCCAAATGTGGAAGGGCTGCTGCAAAGAGGAAGCAAGAATCTGTTCCTAAAGCCCACATTGAAGAGGACAAGAAATAAGAGGCCTAAATTACAGCAGCGGGAAACTTAAGCTCAACATTAGGACTAAACAATGCCAAAGCACATCCCGTGGGGAAGAAGCTGCAGAGAAACTGCTTAAGGAAGACTGTAATGCCTGCAATAGGCAAACGTAAGGCATATTCTTTGCGTTACAGGTAACCAGCAGGTATTCGGCAAACAGTGAGGAAAGCTTAGGATTCTGTTTGTGTATCTTTCTCTTGTCTGAAACAAAAGCTTTGCTATGTATGTTAAATTAAATAATGCTACTACTATTACTAACCCCCTGGTTTTTACAGGCACTTCTCAACAGCAGACCTCCGTTGCTCAGAAGGGGAATCAGAGTCACAGAAACACCGAGTGACCTGCTCAAGGTCATCCACGAAGCCACCGGCAGAACTAGGAACAGAACCTGCCCAGCCTGATTCCGGCATTGCCCCATCCATGTCCAGGGTTTGCTTGAAAGCCTGGTCTTGGCAGAGCGGGATACAGCTGCCCACACGGTATGACCCTCCGGCACGCTTGCTGGTGTGCGAACGCATCAACCGACAGTCTCACTCTAGACAGCTAAACCAACATCAGGAGATAAGTGACTAAAATGCCATTAACAGAAAATATGGCGGGCCTCCAAAGTGACTAATAAACTTAATGTAAGAAATAAGTTCCCGCAGTCAGACAATAAGCAGCAGCAGCTGCTGCCACGCTGCTGCCACCAAAGAATCAGTAAAACATGCAAGCGATGTAATAACCCGCTCAATGTGGAGAAAACCCCCAGGAGACATTTTCAGTAAACCAAATGTCAAACACTCTGTCCCTACCACAATGATAACTATGTCGACACAGCGTAACGTAGATAGCATCCTATTAGCTGTAATCGCTTCTGAGGGTCAGCCAGACCCTGTGCAGCTCGTGGTGGACTCAAGGTGCCTCCCGAGAAGCGCGGGGAGTAAGGGTTAGGAAGATGGCAGCCAGATGAAGCGTAGCTGAGGCCCAAGAAGGCTATTGTGCAGAACGACTCCGCTGTCCCAGCTGTTCTGATGCACTTCACGTCTGCATTGACTTGTTGGAGGGTTTTGGCTTACAGAATGCATTTTCTATGCAACTTTTGGAACACAAGTGAGTGCGCTGGACTGCGAAGGAGGAGGCAATGTCACCTCTGGGGACAGCAAACATAGCGTAACTCCCAGATTATTAGGATCAGTCTCACTATTTTTTTTCACCTTCCTCCCCCCCCCACACACCCCACACAAGCCGAGCTTGCCTTCACGCTGGGGACAGAGCAGGGGTCTGTATGCCTGCCTAACCTGTAGGACGGGGCAATATGTATTATATGCAAAAAAAATGAGAGTACCCTAACCTCATTCGAAATTCTCAAAGCATAAGCAATAACCAGTCAACTGGACATAATACTAAGATAAATACTAGAGTCATGGGTATCATTAATGCATATGGTATGAACTGGTTCTTCCTAAACACACATATGCCACCTGCTAATTACCCTCAGACAAAAAGATCTGGGGAATGAGCAGCACATCCCAGAACAATTTCTACAGGATGGTACGACTCTACTAGGAATGTGTGTCTGTCCTGCCCCATGTTTCGTTGGGGGCTATCCAAAACAGCAGAGACCCCAATTCCATACAGGTAAGGAGGTCCTTGCCAGCTGGGAAGCACAGACAGCTGCTAGCTCAAGCCCTGCACAGCAGAAACAAAAAATGCACTTGATTATTTGCTAAATTGGCAAAAGCGTGTATGTCTAATCTCACAGTGCCAAAGCCACTTGTGTCCCTCTCTTCTTATGATCCAGGTAAGGGGGTGGCACTGACCACCTTGTGCGGCTGGAGGCACAGCTTTCACCCTACACATCCAACACATTTATTTTTGTGGCGAGAGGATCTAGACAATATTCAGAAATCAGAGCAGTTTTCTCACTTGAAAAAAAAAAAAAGAAAGAGTAAAGAAACGATGAGAAAGATGCATGATGAAACAGCAGAGGTCTTATTATGGACACAAAACGTCTTAGTGCCAGCTTACTGGAGAGCTCTCATTCAGCAGCCTGTGCAATACCCCAAAAGGCAACAGTCTAAGAACAGCAGGTATTTGGTTTCCATTTCACAAACAGACAAACGACATCTCTCTCTCACAAAGCACAAACATGTTCCACAACCCAGGGGAAAGATGTTTCTCAAGCCTTCTACATCCATTCACTGGAAAAATTATTCCACCTCCTTCCCACAAAAAGCTCAGCATTTCGAGATTTAGTTTAAAAATGTAACACTTAAGAAATATGGCTGTATACGTAGAAAAACTATCTAGTAACTATGCACAAAACTTCACTGATACTTTCTTTACTAATTAGCACATTAAAACATTATAGTCTTCCCAAAAAATTCTTCACTCTTTAAACAGACATAAACACAAGCAACATTGAGGCCTTGAGTGAATCTTGACTGAACTATTCCAGCTATTAACTGATTTAAGAAAATGCGTACTAAACAGAATTTAAACCAGTTGCCATTTCTGGTAAAAGACAGGTTCTTTGTAAGTTTTGATCACACCTGAAGACACCAGGTAACTTAGCTGTCTATTTCCAAAATAATTCCATAAAACTAGAAGATTTCAAAATCGGAGGAGCTTTAAAGCAGGAATCAAAATGTAGGTAGTGAGATTTATGAAAATTTCCCGTTTGGTGTCACAGTAATTACAGAGTGAGAGCTCAGCCAGACTGCCTGGACAGATGTGACCAAGACACCCAGGCTATGATGCCAGTGACAAATGGTTAACTGATAAGAAGAAACGGAGGGGGCGACAGGCTGAAGAACAGGTCAATATCATGCTGTCATGAAGCCATTTGAGAAACATAATTAATCTATTACTCACCTGGCATCATCATTCATTGTACAGTGGTCAATAGGTGCCATGAAGCTCACCAGCTTGCTATGGACATGATACCTGGATAGTGCAGGAAATAAGCAGGCAGCACATTAGTAACTATTAATGAAAAGGAAATGTTGCTGCTTGAATAGAAACGTCCCAGCCCCTGAAATGCAAAGCACTGGCCTTGCTGGTGGCTGGTATCTAATGAGCCACTAGTTGTAGCTGGCAATTCCCCCTCCCCTCCCTCCTCCTCCTTTCTTATAACATGGACACAAGAACAATCAGATGACACAACGAACTGAATAGCAAGCAAATCCTTTTTTATCACAGCTAGAAAGAGGACATACAGCATCCATTAATTGTGTGCGAGTGCCTAATCAGACGCCCAGACAGACAACCCCGCAAAGTCAGAGACAGAGAAACAAGGATTCGTTTTCAGCCTTCCGTTCAGCTGGTGTCTTAATCACCTTCTGGAATTTGTGCCCGAAGAGCCCACTGCAGGCAGCAGAAGCGCCAGAGCATCAGACCTTCTCAAGCATCCATCTGCTATCGCTTTTTCCTTGCTCTGTGGTATCTAGGGCCCTAAAGGATATCAAAATCCCACTCAGCTAGCCGTACCCGTAGTTGGAAAGTCTTACCCTGAATAACTTACAAATGGAGCATGTAAAAACAGGCAAAGGAGACAGGAAAAAGACCTGTGCAAAGAAGAGATGGGGCATGTCCAAGGGGATACAGTGCTGCATCTGTCTCAGCTTCTGGTCCACCAAAATATTTCTGCAAGCTGTACTGCACCTCCAGATATGGGATCCCCTTCCTGCTTTCCACACTGGGCTAGGAACTTGCAGTGGCTTTTCATGACTTATATTCAAGGACCTGACATGTAAAATTTAACAGAGCACTGAAAAACTCTGAACGAAAAGGTGTCTTTAAACCCTAGTGTCTAAGGGCAGGGAATTCCAAACCAACGGCTTTTGGTGTACACTGCCATGCTGCCTACCCAAGTCTGAAATGTTTTATCCGAGCCGCTGCTATTTTTAGAGCTTGACAAATAGCAGGCAAAAGGATTCACAAGCATTTGCCCAGAATCACCTTTCCACTCTGTCACCTCTGCACTCCCTTTTGTTTGCTTATGCAGGAACATTCCCTCGAGGGGATTTTTAGCTCACAAGACTATTTCAGAATGGCTCTTCAGGCACAGCACACGCTCACCCTTACACAAGGGCTTCTCCGCACAATCAAGTCTTTGTCACTCGTAATGGAAGCAACTGCCCTGGTCTAACGCTGTAATGATGGAGTCAGGGAACAGACCCGTGCAGGGCCAGTAGTGCAACCCACAACGGGCCAATAGGCTGGACTATCAAATAGTTCGCTTATGAGACATTAACAACTGATGGATTCATACAGATCAAAGCTTATACAGGGACAGTCTGCGTAGTGGCAAGGGGACTTAGCAATTCTGATAAATTCTCTGACACAAGTTGTTTGTCCAGAACTAACTACTGTCACCTGTTTTAAATCAGGACTTTAAAAATCCCAGTCTAGCAGATACAAAATATTTAATTTCATTCACAGAAAGACAGCCCATCCAGCAGAGGACCAGAAATCACTGACATGAAAAATAGGTGTGCACACATCACTCCTCCACGTCTACCTCAAAAACAGGCATGTCCTAATGAGGGATAGCAGAGTTCTAGGCACCAGGTTTCTTAAGCTCAACTGTGCAGTTTTAGGATGAGCTCACTTCCCCTCTTAGTGCCCCGATTTCCCTGTCTATGAAGGGAACAGGTACTCATGTCAAGTGCAAGATCGACTGCTTTTGAAAGCACCTGAAGATCCTCAGACCCTACAATAAACTAGCACATTTCATCCAAACGTGCTATAACATTGAAGGTTTGCTAAAGGACTGCTGAAAAGGAAGAATTATGGAGACACGTGAAACTTAGTATGTGATAGTTTGCTTTCCAGGATCTCAAAGTCCTTCACAGAAACAAATCTAAGCACTGCTGCCCCAATTTTAGAGAAGGAAAAAGAAGAACAGGGGATAAGTGATCTGCTTGGGGTGACACTGAGTCTCTTAGTGGAAGAGCCAACTATTCAGAAACACCCATTTGGGCTCTACTGGACTATTCTGAAAAGATGCTGGAAATTAACTGCATGTTAATCCTGAACACAGACAATGACACTTTTTTCTTTATTGATATTTTCCCTGCAGGGTCAGTGCAACTTTTATTTAAAGAAGAAAAAAAAAAAAGGCACCTAAGATCTAAGAGGCAATTGACTTGGCGAGATAGCTGATCTCTCAGGAATGCTGAAGCGCACAGATTGCACACAATGAGAGACTTCCCCATTATTGCTGGAGGTTTACGAGTCTGACTCAGTTGTGTGATGTTGTCAGTAGTTTTGACTGAATCATGAATATATCCAATTATGTGTGATGCTGACAGAAAAGAATATTGATAGTCAATAATTATAGGCTTTTCAGGCCAACAAAGTAGCTCTTCCCTCTTTTAATAAATTATCTTATGACATCTATCTTAAAAATTGCTATGCTAGGCCTGACCCAGACTGACTCCACTGACTTTCTATCAGATGCCATCTAAACTCACGATTTATAGTTTACTCACAAAAGGATGGTTAATGTTGCGGATTTTTCAGGAAGCGGTGCAGCTTTTCAGCATGCCTCCCTGCCACAAACACCTCCTCCACTACAAATCATGCAGTCATGCTAAACTCAGGGAGACTAATATATCAGCTCTGCAAAGGGGAAAAAAAAAAAAACCTGTCCTCTCCAGAACGCTTCCCTTCCCACCCTGCTGCATGGAAGATTCAAACACAACAGGAGAGATCAACCCAAATTAGTGATCCAGGAGTCAGGATGTGAAATGCTTTGAAGCTAAAGAAAGCTGCAATGGGACTTAGAAAAATAAAGAGAGATTAGACACCAAATTCCAGTTGACAGTCAGCGGGAAAGAGACATCTACCTCACTGAGGCATTTCTGCCCATCTTCCCCTAGAGCTGCTATCCATGTTTTAGTCAGCTAAATATATATTGCACAAGAGGTGTTTATTGGCTTTCACTGGAAATTACAGCCCCAAATCACTTAGGGACATTTGAACACCTCTCTCCAGTGTTTTCGGAGACCGATGAACACTCTTGCCAAGACTGATCTGGGCAATGCTCACAGGCTGCATCCAGCTAAGCCCTTACTCTAGGCTCAAAGACCATTAAGATTCCCCAGTGGATGCCCCAGAGCAAGACATCTTGCCCTAAGAGGCATGAACAAGCCTACCCATGCACCCCCGAGCCAACCCAGCGCAGTCAGACTTTATTTGGCAAAATCAGAACTTCTTGCAGAAGCTGTCACCCACCGGATTCTCCTTCCTTTACTGGCTTTTCTGTCCACTTTCTTCTTTATTTTGCTTCGTAACTTCTGGATGGCCAGCCATTGCCTGAGGAATGCAAAACGACAGTTACACGACTTTGAGAGCCACTAGGAAAATAAACCTTAGGTACACTGGGGTCTGAGGCCCTTCCTTCTACCTATTGCATTTACACAAGTGAAGGAGATCAGAACCTCAGGAAAGCAAATATGAAACTTCAAGTGCCCGTGGTACTGCTTCACTCCACGGACGTGGCATTTAAACAGTAAGCGTTTCTCCTGACCCCAGCCGCAATGGGACACACGGACCAGGCCTGCTGATCCCGATGGGACAGTCGCTGCTCCATGAGAATATTCTGCCTGCAGGGAAACCCAGGGAGGCCACAAGCTTGGCTCCATTTTTCATTCTTTCTTGACTCCCAAATATTTCTAAGAATTTTTAGAATTAAAAATAAAATCTTTAGAAAATATAAATGCTAAAATCTGTAAAAAATGTCTGTACAGGTACTGCTTTTTTGTTTCAGCCTTGATTACTAGAATAACTTCTGTTTTGCATATAGAAAGCCCATAACAGAATAGATGGTCTGCTACATCCTAAACTGATTCTTTAAGTGAGACAGGTTATGCTAACTTCATGAACAGAATTACCATGATGCAGCAGATGCTCTGAATGTATTTCCTCCCTCAGTTTTGCAAAATATATTGAATATTATAAGCGAGTATTTCTCCCCACCATCTCTGACTTAAACCTGGCAAATCTAGCAAGAAGCCCTATATAATGCTCCAACTATTACTACACAAAACTACAAAAGAAAGAAAAGCAATAAGCACTTTCAGAAAGTGCTGTCTCATCCCCAACTGTATTTAGAAGGGAGAGCTCAGCTCCTCAAACAGAACTTCATCAAGTCAAAAAAGTTTCCAGCAGGGGAAAACTTCTACTAGTTATAAATATTTTTTTTACAAAAACGAGCGTCATCTTACCTGATTTATACAATGAAAACTCGACATCAGGGAAAAAAATCTAGCAAAATCCAATTACTGCAATCTTAATATAATCTTAATTACTGTAATCTATTTTATTGTAAAGTCAGATAAATGTACAATGTAATCACCACTTAAATGTAATTTTGTCTATATCATGTTAAATTATAGTGAATAGCTTTCCATAATATTCCAGACGTACACAAAATAAATTTGACACATTGCACTAAAATTTGGGTAATATTTTACAAGGATAAAAGTTATTTCACCGTCACAAAATTTCCTAATGCATTTTCTCCCCCTCCCCATACACACCCCCCATAGCACTTCTTCAGTGGAGAGCCCTACTCCAGCATTTTCAGCCTTCCTCTGCTTTTACACTTTTCTAAATTATAGCCCATGGCTATTTAAATGTACACTGTTCATTAAGTGGTATTTGGAAGATTCTTTATTTTCTAACTATAGAATTAAACAGAGAAATAAGAGCTTCCCTGCATGGAATTATATTTTACTTCTGCATGCAGGAAACATTCCCTGATACTGTTTTAATTGTATAGTATCTTTTCTTGCAGCTGGGAGAGAGAATACCCAGGAATTGCTTTAACTGATCTCACAACAGAAGGTTTGCTCCTCTAAAACAATGCCGAATCAGAGCTCATAATGAGAAAAGGCCAGATTTCAGCAGCGGGCAGTCACGTCGTCTGGTTGCCCCTCGCTAGGGCCGGGTAAGACACCCCTCTATGGATTCCCTTTGTGCTGC
Source organism: Platalea leucorodia (assembly GCF_965183815.1). NCBI lineage: Eukaryota > Metazoa > Chordata > Aves > Pelecaniformes > Threskiornithidae > Platalea > Platalea leucorodia. The sequence continues at coordinate 10,220,492 of NC_138838.1, read as the reverse complement.
CACACGCAGAACCACTGAGAGACAGAAATACCCAAAGTCTGGAACAAGCCTTTTGCAACTGGGAAGTATCTTCAAGGGATTGCAGACAAACCAGGGCACAGCTCAAAGACTGGCAAACTCGGAGGCAGTGTGATCCATAACTAAGGAATATGTTACAGAGGAGGACTTTCCTGACTAATAATTTGTTATGCAGTTTCTTACACCCAGGTGCTTTCTGCAGAGTCAGTCAACATTTTGCCCTCTACAATGAACTGGACTGGAAGCCCACAAGTAGTTTTGCACTTCTGGACTGGAATGCAATGCTGGGGTGAAGCTAGTGATACTACAGACAACCTCCTACTTACCTGCCCATTGCTACCTGGTCATTGGGGTCCAATGAAGTGGTTTTACGTTCTATCAGTTCTCGAAGGAGCTAGAAGAAAGACAACAATTCCATTTAAAAGCACAGTAAAGACGTGTTAATGCAAACTGGTTTCTCAGAAGACTTAGGAAATTAGCTGCCAAGTTCCCAAGGGAACCTGTATCCCTCAATTCTTGAAATTCCCTCGCAAACCCCAAGCCACGAACCAAGGCTTTTTTAACATTTCCTCTGCACGACAGAGTTTTCCAAGGGAAACAGCTGATGTCTTGGAAAAGGTTCAAGCAAGGAAGCAGAACCTTATGCTAAAAGTGTAAGTAACTGTAGCTCATTGGCCTCTTCCAAAAAGGTCCCCATGGAATACGTGACTGGGGCATAACACCGAAGGCCACTTCAAAGAGCTTCTGTATCTAAGTTAATTTCAGATGGATCTAGGAGTAATATAGTCTTCCCTTCAACACATCATGGTTTATTTAGGTGACCTGTAGCATCATATCATTCATCTGAAGAGAATCTAAAAGGTTATGGAGAGCCAGAGTGGCACAACTTAGCAGCACCATGGTCCAAGCACAGGGAGCCCCACATGGGCAAAGCAAACTGATGACCTTCAGTCTAAGCAATGGCAAAGGACTGGAATCCCTGGGGGCACTGCAAAGCCTGCTCTGGGATTGTTCTGGGATTGTCGGATGGGCCAACCGTTCGGTAACTGCTCCTCCCAGGAGCCCCGAGCAAAGTGCACAATCCCACCGAGGGCAAAGAGGTGACAAGCTCGGGGGGATGTGAGCAGCTGAGCCTGACGCGAGATGGTCATTTCTCACCCAGAGGGGCAAAACGAAGAACTCAGCTCGTATTTCAGAAGCTGGTACTGTTCCTTGGGCTTTTGGGAGGATAAAAAAAGGCCTGAAACTTCACAGGCTGTTGTGTACACAACTCCCATGGGCAAGAGACGTAACGCAGGCAGATCTGCAGGAAGACCTCTGCCCCACAGGTCGTGCCCCACACGTCGGGTGGGGAGGGCAGGGGGGAACCGAAACACTTCACCAAACAGAAGTCAAGCATTGCTGGGCAGTAACGCTCGCTCTGAGGAACAGCACAGCAAAATATTTTTTATAGCTAGAGCAGGAGTGCTCAAGCAGGCTTTTCTATTTCTTTTCATGTCCTGAGGGTTGGGTTTTGTCCTTTTTGCTTCCTGCAGCCAAAGAACATTGTGAACAGCCTTTTTGGATACTTGACCAGTGCTGTATGTTTATCACCACTCACTGTAAATTGTATGTGCTGTGCCTTGGGTATTAGCCAACATATTAACACAAAGAACAGAAATAAACCCTCCAAAACTGAGGGGCACAGACTACTTTCTAGATGCCAGCATTTCACTGACCACTGGTGAAGTTACTGCCTCAGCTCAGAAAGGACCTGAAACAAAACCACCTGGAAACCAGGGAGTCCAGGCAATTCCAGAGAGATGCTAGAGAAGAAAGGATGAATGACGCTTTTCCTCCCCCCTATACTTTTTCTCGAGTAGGAGAGCTGGACTGCAGTGGTCAATCGAGGTACACTATCAGTTGCAGAAAGCAGGGCTTGAGGAGCAGCCATGGTCCTGGCTATAGTCTTGGCCTAAGTCAGCACTAAGTCAGCCTAAGTCCTGGCCCAAGACAGCACAGACCAACCCTTGCACAGACAAGGCAAGAGGACAAGAAAGCAGCTCTGCATCCCCCCCGGCAGCTGGGGACGTGTATAGGAAAACACCAGCTCAAGTGAGACGACGGCGTTTCTGAGCACAGCTTAGCTCCTGACCACGACTGCGCTCGGGGCAGCCTGCGCTCAGTCGGCTCCCCCGGCACCGGCGCTGCCCCACCGCGCAGCTGACGCCGAAAGCTGCCCCGGGCACAGCGCTACGTGAGGAACTCGCTGACCCCCATAGTTTCTGATCACTTAAGTCCACTATGGAGTGAGGGAGGGGAAAGGTATGCACCCCACAAAAGAAAAATGCCATAAAGGTAGCTGGGTATCATTTTATGACCCTTTTTGTATTTTCAAGAGACACTCAAGCAACAGAGATGATAATATTTATACCTGTCCATATCTTTCCTCTCCTTCAAGGCATACATCATACGACAAAAAAAACCAGGGATTCAAGTGTAATTAAAACCCTGCCATGACTTTTTTTTCTATTTGCTTATTTTTGGAGATTATTACTGCAGCAATTACATTTTAAAAATCCAGGAAGAGAGACCACTGGTTTATTATCACTAGAAAACAGCAAGCTGCTTCTCTGCCCTGTTTATCTGATTGATTCCCAACATCTTTCTGGCACACAATCTATCAGTTTATCTCTCCCACTTCATCACAGTCACTTCTGGCAGCTAAATACAAGATCCAAATCCAGTGTTACACAGACATACGACACAGTAAACCTATGTAACACCACTACTCTGTAAACAGCTGCCCTTAAGGCTAAGCAGAAATGGGATCTTGGTTTCTAGTCAATATTCTGTCAAAAGCAAGGTGGGAGGGAGGGTTTTAACAGCAGCAAGAAATGGCGCAGCAAGGTTTTAGTGGTTTCTTCCTGTACCAGCAATAAGGTGTGTTTACTGTCTCCTCTCATCTTGCTTCCTTGGCACGATGCACAGAAAAAACTGCTGAGTAGTCATGGCAGAGGCTAAGGCGCAAGCGGACAATAATGCACGGACGCCCTACACTCTGGGAGAACGAAGCAGCAAGACATTTTCAGCAGGACTTGCTCTGCCTGGTGGCCCACCACCTCCAGACGGGCAGACTAAGGAGTGCCGCCGAGCTCTTACAACTATCTCCACACCGGTTAGAAAGAGATGCGTTTTGGGGGCAGGTTCCTAATGCCGCACCCGGGAAGCAGGCAGGATCTTGCCGGACAGGATCACTCTCCTTTGGGCAAGGCGGTGTTTCCCGTGACAGCTGTGAAGGGCACGGAGTTGAACTGTGTGCCACTTTGCACGGCGACAGCAGGGATCCCGTTATTTGCCGGGGGGCATGTCCTCTCCTCTGCGTACAGAGGATCCTCTCACCCGAATTAGCAGGGAAGAGCTTTGCGCAGCAGTAGGAGACTAAACCCTGCACACGGTGGTCTCCTCTGCACTAACCAGGCCACCAGCCGATCAGCCATCAGTTGAGGCAGACACGGTTTTGTTGACCTTGGGGCTGACAGTGAAATGTTCTTTCAGTGCAGCATCAACTGCAGGACTGGGGACGCTGCTGGGAGAGGAGAGGGAGACAAAGACGAGGGGGAAGTAGAAAAAAGCAGGGACAAGAGGGAAATTAGGGAATAGAAATAAAAGCTGCGAAGCATCTTATTACATCTAAATAGCGTACGTCTTAAAGCTAAAGTTATAAATCATGCTAACAATGGTTACTAAAATAAAAGTGGATGTAGCCAGAGGCTACCACTGAAAAAGTCAGTCTAGACCTGCCTCGCTGCCTTTGGTCTTTAAGGATTTGATTAGTTTTTCCGCTTTCTAGTTCAGAGTCTTGCATTCAGCCCATGCTCCAGAGCCAGCTAGGGCTCAGGATACAGAATGAATGATAAATTCATTTACTGAATAAAGCAACACTGTTTTCACAGCACAAGACTTAAAACACTTCCGAAGCTGTAATATTTCATTAAGCTTGGCGATTCTGGTTAAAATTTATTAGTCAAAACAGAAAACTCTCATCAGACCCCATATATTCCATTAGGAGTGATATATGGTGTCTCCCAATGTCTAATTATTAACTAGGAAGTGTAAGTAAATCACTATCAGCATTAAGCCCTGATGTGTGAAGACAGAGTTTGAGTCAGGCAATTTCAGCATCAAAAGGCTTTGATTTGAAACATATCCTTTTTTGCTTTCCTTCCTTCACCTCTTCATATCTTCCCTGAACTTCAAAAACCTAAGCTCAGTCTCCCACGTAAATGAACACAACTGCCTACCTGCAACGAAGTGCAACCACGTCCAGCAGCCTGCAACTCAACCACCAACTCCGAGTTGCTCCTACCAAAAGCTGGAAACAGGGGGACAAACTACGTGCAAAGCAGACAACGGGCAATAGCAAGCAGAAGAAAGTTGCTAACATCAGTTTTATTTGTCTTTGGAACGAAGCGGTGATGCTTGCCACGAGCGCTCCTGCGCACGTGTGTTTCTGAATTCAGCAAAGCTCTGCTATTAAAACCAACGCCGTCAAACTCCCTGGTCAGAACCAGGGGCTACCAACCGCAAGAAAAGCACGCAGAGGTCGCGTGGCTTGCCAGGGCCCACAAGCCGTGTTCACGGAGGGCTGGGAGCAGATGGGAACTGACTCTCCCTCCTGTGTCCTGGCCACACAAGAGAGCTTAAAATCTGCAACCGCTAACAAAGAGCAAGGCAGAACATGTCCAAAGGCAAGAGCTTCAAAAGCCGTTAGTATTCACCTACCTTTGCTGACACCAAAGCCATTGTTAAAATTTACACTGGAGTCAATGATGTGTGCTTTCTAAAGAATTCACCTTAAAAGGACTCCCTCTCTACACTAGTTAGAGAGATGCACACAAAGTACATTGTACAAAATTAGAGGGATTTAGAAATGCCATCAGGGTGTTGTTCAAGGGTAATAGAGATTCATTTCTCATTTTAGAGGTCAATTTTCATTTTAGAGGTTAGGTCTCATTTTCATGCACTATCTATCAGTGTTTCTAATACTACAGTTGCTGACCTTTCTGATTTGCAGACCCCTAAGAATTTCCAGTTGAGACAAAGAGCTAAGTATAGCTGAAATAAGCTTCGTGACAAAAGGCTCACTTTTCTTAGCCCTCACAGACCAATGCAAATTAATACCTCGCAAAAGTTCACCTATAGTATATCACAGGAAAACAGTTTAGTTTACAAAGCTTAGAAATATAATCGGAACAAAAGAAACACTTTTTCTTTAATGTTCTTAAAATCTTCAGAAAAGCCCGTAAAGGCACGGGTCATTTCTGCTACAGTGCATCAAAGCCACCTACTCTGTCTCGCAAGTGGCACCGCTGCCTTTGAATTCACCGAGCCAGGTACGCGAAGAGGCGAGACGCGGTCTCAGCCCGGCCACGGTACCGGCTGCTGTACAAGAAAGTAAGAACAGTCCCGCCGGGCTCCCTGCGCCAATAATATCAAACAAGGGGCCGACAATCTTCATTTTAAACCAACTGTGCAGACCAATGGAAAAGCAGAACCTCGTAGCGCTTCTGCCATCTTAGTCGCCTGCTGAAAGCAAGAGAAACGGAATAAGATTCGACTACCCATGGATTCGGAAACAACGAGAAAAGCGTGAGAAACCCAGACTTCAGGTTTACCGGCAGCTGCCTACCTTTACTAGAACACTCTGTCACTCCGTGGCTAAAAAACCACATTATTAGTGAGGAACTCCAAAATATTTGCAAACTGCTTATGTGGACTTTTCTAGCTAAATGTGTATTTGTCACTAGAGACAGTAAACAAACAATTATTGTGGTGTGAAGGTCTCCTAACGGCGCTCCGCTATCTTTTAACACAGAATCCTTTCAAAAGCTCAGGCAAATTACCTTCATCCTGCCTCACCGAGCCGCAACGTGACACGTCACGTCACATTGAAAAAATGCGTTATTGTTAAGTTATCTTTTAACAGTTTAAAATCCGTTATTTTTTAACAAAATCACTGTAGGAAACAAAAAAAGAGAAGCTAAGTACAACTTGTCAAGTCCAAGTAAAGAAGTAAGATGACAAACACCAAATGCTTCTCCTCTTTCCTGGCGAAAACGCAAAGTTACTCCCAAGCAGAAAGTTGACAAAGCTGCATTTTATCAACGTAATTTCAACACTTTCTAATTTAATTTTTTTCTCCTTTAGTCTTTGGAGAGACATGGTAAATCACATTAATTTTTCCTTCTTTTTCGTATTTATACACCATACCATTATTTAAAACGGCATAAACTATGAAAAGGTTGCTTCTAGTCCAGGACTCATTCAGCACACCTTTTACACCGCATTCTGCCCGGGTGTAGAAACAAGCTGTTTCTTTTCCTCTTTCAAGCTCCCGCACCGTAGTAGCGTAACACCATTTGGATTTCTAGCAACGCCAGAGAAAATTTAGACTGCAGCTCAAATATTATTTTTAAATCCCCTTGAAACACTTTTTAAAAATTTAATTTCCTGCGATCTATTTATAATGTAAAAACCTGAACTGCAAGACGAAATCACTGGACAGTCTCTTTTTAAAAAGCATTTTATTAAAATTCAGTTTTGTATAAAATAGGCATTGACTTGCGTATTTTCTAATAACCCATTAAGAGAAGTTTCAAATCAAGCTTTAAAACGTGTTATTAACCATCTACCCAGCCATTTGAAAGATACATGCCTGTGATAAGAGTATTGTATTGCCATTAACCTGTGGGATGGTTCGAGACATCTCTTATTCACACAAAACTCTAAATGCATCTAATTAAAGCCACAAGATCAGCTGTCCATATTAATCACTCACCAGTTTAATTAAGGTAAACCAGCTTGTCAGAAAGCCAGTCTTCTCTCTATTCTTCACCATTATCGACTTTTAATAGTTCACTGGATTAGTAATTACTTGTTTATGGCATTATCAAATACCTGGCAGAGAAAATCACGGTATGTGCCCAGGAAACTGCTTTAGGCCGACGCTTGCTTGGGACACGAGGAGAAATCTACCCCATCAGAGGAAGTTTTCTAAAATGCCATGCAATGTGATTTAGACACAAGTACAACCCAGAAGAGAAACGAATTGAGCTACAAGTATCCTAACAAGAGATTCAGACTTGGAAGTTCATTTTGTGGTTCCTCAGATTAATGCAGGCATTCTGAACGCCAGGCTAGGAGGAAGGCAGCCAGTGAGACCTCTTGCTCGCTTGTAAAAACCACATCTTTCACACAGAGCGTGCAAGAGTGGGCAGGCACATACAGTGCCACTCCACAAGGGACACCAATAAAGAAAATGACAAGTCCTACAATTAAACAACATTTTCTACAGGATCAACTCCTTTCCTAAGTAATTAGGGTATGGATAAGGGGAGCAAGCCTCTTTCTCACCATTTAAGGATGCTCACCTTGGGAGCAAATCCCAGGCAGCTACAGCTCATTTCAACATAATGCAGTAGCTGAGGGACGGCAGTCCTCTCCGACCTGCTGGCAGTCCTGCCTGGCAAACTGCTGCCATCGCTCTTGGAAGACTTGAGCGTTTCGTTGGATGTTCCCCATCCACTTTGGCTCTGCTCAGCTTCTGAAGTTGTGGTGATCATAGACAAGACCGATGATTGTGGGTTGTTATAAAATGCGATGACATATGACACAACCCGAATCAGGGGGAGGAAGGAGCAGGAGAGCGGAGAAAAAAAGGGATTATGTATACTCCTAATTCTCCTTAGGCATACCTGCTGCCATCAATGATGAACATTTGTTCTGGGAAGAGCTGCTACCAGTGGAACGCTTAGCATATGAACACCAACCTAATTCCTGTTGGAAATAAACCAATTTCCACTCTCTCCTTTACTAGAGGAATATTTCAACCTAATAATAAAGTCTCCACTGTAGCATGTCAGACCAGCAGCTCTCTGGTAGCAGGCTGGAATTTTAAGTCTTAATGCAGCAATATCAGCTGTAATGAATTCTACGTAAATATGACTTCTAAAAATAAAAAGCCTTTTTCTTTCCTTAAAACCATGTATGAATGAGAGTATAGAAGAAAAGGAAATGGGGTCTAGCCGCTCACTGCTGTCAGTAACGAGGATCCTTCGGAAACAGTTTAACTACTCCCACCCAGTGCAACCTAAATACAAATATTTCACTTGCATTACTCAGCTCAGCTTTACATTACCATTCAACATAGGCCACAACAATAAAAATGATAACTGCTTATAAAACAAGTGAAGAATATTAGAAAAGGTAAAGTGGGGTGAACAGACAGAACAGAGTTAAATCCTGAATCACCGTAAAATTCCACCAGCCCCACGTGGTGAATTCCACTGAATACCAAGACCTGGACAAGAAAATTGTTTTTCCTGTGGATTCATTAAAGAGTTTTGTATTATAATCTGTAACAAGAGAGTAGAGCTACTTATTCTGTTATCATTCACTTGTGCACATTCATCCGACCTTGTTCACTTCCACTTGCTTAATTTCACACCGAAACATACAGAAGTTGGTTTCCAATGTCCTTCTTTATCTGAGCATTTACCTTTAATAAACCATAAGCAGTAATCACAATAAACTAATCATTACAAAGTGTTATTTAGAAAAATGAAAGTGATACTAAAAGAAGTCTGGACCTAAGTTTAAATACAAAGAAAAAAGCACCCATTGAAATGTACGCACATACTTTGCAATAAGTACTATGCACAGCGGTCAGAGTTTCTGAGCAACCTCAGCTCCCACAGCCAGAGACGTTGCTGCCGATTACTCCTGAAGAACCAGTTCCCTTTCTACATTTTATTTGTATATGTACATCCACACACGCACACACACACACACAAAAGTGCTGCACAGTTATGACCCATCTGAAAGAAAACACATTCGCTGCATCGTCAGCGCTCTATTGGAATGCACTCTACCCCTTCTGAATGCAATGCTCAGCTTCAGCTTACCACCCTGACAAATAACGGAAAGCACTTTATGAAACCAATTTAATTGGGAGGTGACAGAAAACATACAGCCATTTTCTTTAGCCTTATCACTGAATTGGCTTCAGCTCCAATCTCTGCCAAATCCCACTCAACAGAAGACATTAACCAGGTCAGCGGACCAGGTGCTGCGCGGTGTCTGGCAAGGGGCTGGCATCCCCACCATTACTTGCACACAATGAAGCAGTAATCTTTACAGATCATCTCTCCCAAGAAGCATATTGGGGATGGGAGGAGAGGAGAAGGGTGGAAGGGAGGGAGGGATAAAAGAAAAAAAAAAAAAACAAGCAAGAAAGGAAAATGAATGTGTAGCTGCCTCGCGGCTCAGCAGATGTCTGTGCGTGATGTACGAGGCTAGGATAAGCTGTCGTAGCCCGCTGCCAAGGAGTGGTAAGTGATTAAAGCCTCCACCAGGCTAAACACCATATTTAGAGTCTATGGGGTTTCGAAAGTTGCACCCATTCCTTGCTGTGCTGCCAGATGTTGTTGGCTGGTCCTGCTCCTATTCACTGTGCGCGGGAGGCAGCAGTTGGTACGGCAAGGAATGCAATCTGGAATGTTTCCGGAGGTGCCGTACATTAAAACGGTGTCACCTATCCTTCACCTCTACCGAATGCTGAAACAACTCCAATTTGCTGCCACTTCCCTCTTGGGAAATGGCCAAGATACAGTTGTGCCTGGCAGACCCATTTGTTTTACTCAGGTGATTCTCTTCCCTCAATGACCTCTATTAGTTTAAGTTTTAATTTAGATTAACCCCAGCACCCCAATTAACCAGTGAGGGGAAAAGCTAAGCTGTGACTAGTCATATTTCTGAAATCACGATTTATCGAAGTTAAAGTTATTAGAAGGAAAGACGCACCATTCATCTATCGCTATTTTTCTTTTAAAAATTTAACATTTCACAGCCAATAAGCACCTTCTCTGCACAGGTCCATGGACTGTCAATCACAGCTGTTTCTCCTCGACCACTTCACTATTTTGTTACACTGGCTTAATTTGTTCTGTGTTCTTAGGGTCCACTTGGCCCCCAGAGCTGGGCTTCTGGTCCACTCGGACCCCAAATTCCACCTCAGTATTATCTCACTGCGTTACAGATTTGGCCTCTTCAACCACTGGTGCCAACAAGACAGGCGTTCTCTGATCTCCGTTTCAGAGCCTACCCAGATGAGCCTGGCATCTCCACCTACCTAAGAGATGCTGCTCCATTCACAGCAACGCTAGCAGAAATGCTCTTACAATAAATACACAGCCTGGAGAGGAGCTAGCTTGGAATACATTCCTGGCTCTGAGGCAGGCTGCCCTGAACAGATCCCTCACAAACATTAAATATTCAAATTGTCCTAATCCTGCACTAGGTGAGGTCTACTGCAAAAATTTTCTTGGACATCTATAGCAGCAGGGTTGGAAGTGTGTTGAAAACCTTCTTGGAGGGGAAAAAAAGGGCAGCATTAAAGTTCTCTGTATTTCCTATCCGTAAAACACAGATAAGAATTACCAATTTAATACATCTTTTTATTCATCTTTAGTCCTGGCTCTGTACATGAAACCCCAAATTTTGAAAGTATTCAAATGCTTCTGCTTAAATCGGTTATCAGAGCACAGTCACATGGCAACAGCTCTCTTCCACTGTCCTAACACTTTACTAGCCACTCTAATAACGATTCTGATCAGAAATTTCTGCCTTTCTAATGGTATAATGATATTTGTTTAGTCCTGAAGTTAAAGCTCTGTGGATCACCAGAGCAAAACCACTTTTTTGTGCATTGGGGAAGGAGTCACAGTGATCATACTCCTGAATATATGGCAATTTCAGTATTTCATAAAGCTGGCATTGTCATTTTATTAAATAAATTACAAGCACGAAGTTTCCCTAAGCTGCAGCCTCCAAGCACTGGGTACAGATTCCTTGTTTCTAAGAATTTTACAAATAAAAAGAATAACTGGCCTAAATCCAAGCTGGCACAACTCCAAGAAAAGTGCTAGAGAAGCCCTGCAGCTTCTTCATTCTGTAGGTAGATGAGATGATTTGGGTTGAGATGAGAGTAACTTAGGTGCTTTTGAGGATCTGCTAAAATCGTTTTTCATAATGGGACTCTACCCACCGAGAACAGTCACCTTTGGAGAATTCAGTAATTTTTCTCTTGTGTAGCAATGTTCACCAGCAAGAACTACAGGCATAGACCTTATCCTGCAGCCCTGACTCACTCAAGTACAGCGGTGCCAGTAACGGCAGTAAGTTTACATCCACAATGCAAGTTTAAGCTCACACAGCCCTATATCGAAAGTTGAGAGCGAAGTCCTCTGAGGTGTCTAGAGAGATTTCGGATGTTAAAACAGGTAACTGAGTTTCACTGGTAAGAGAAATTTAGAGCACAGAACCAACCGCATTAGCTCTGTAAGTATTAAAAACCAACTGGAGCTGTAATTCCAACACAGATTTACCATCGCCTACCTGGTGATAAAAGTCATCGTCATCAAATATCTCCTCATCTATGTCCTTCAGGTGCCTGTTGGAATCTGACTCAGGGAGGACTTCCTAGAAGCACAAAGGAAACACTGAAAGCTCATATGTGCATATTTCTGTCCCTAACTCTGATGACATCACGTGCAGCAGCTTGTAAACACACTTGAAGATATGAAGGAATGGACAAAAGCTCCCAACATAACAAGCTTTTAAGGACTAGGAATACATTTAAAGGCAAGGCAGAAACGCTGCCAATGCCAAAATAGATTTATGATACCTTTACTGGGAAATAAATAGGACTGTGCAAAGTCTTTCTGGCAAAATACTACAGATATTTTTAATGTAATGGCAAAAATATATCTTGCAAATGCAGTAATTCTACATGATCTCTCAGAATTGAGTATTTATTCATTCTTAAATACTAAATTAATAACAGACTTACTACTAACATATTCTGTAGGTTATATGCAGTATGATTTTAGAAGTGACTTCCTGGGTTAAAGATTCTAAAGTTCAGAGCAAAACCAAAGTTTTGTAGCCACTACCCCAAAAAGCAGATATAGTGAGCATCGCTTCCTATGGCACGGAAGGGGCACAACCACAGACCAAACCTTGTTTTCCCCTGTCAAGAACTGGCACAGGAGATAATGCAAACACCCTAAAACTGGAACTGAAATGTCTACATCTTTTTCTTAGCCATTACATTACAGGAATCAACACTCAGATATCTCCTTCATAAATCTCTCACAAACAAGAATATTACCTGCTAAAGGCTCAAGCTAATTGTTTCGCAGAGAGTTTCACTGCTGCTACAGGATGAGTGATATAAAGAAAATACCCTTACCGAATTCTCAGGCAAAGATTCAGGGACCGGATGAGATTCCTGTTCCTGCTTTCCCAGCACTGTATACACTGATCGCTTGGTCTGTGTCCGCCGTAGTAATCTCTCTTTGTCCATCATAATATGATCAATCTGAGTCAAGATTGAGCGCTCAAAGGCACCGAAACCCTGCAACAACATTAACTAGTGTCAGATAATGCAGAAAGCTTTTCCTCAAGGCAGCAATGTTCCTCTATCTTTCCATGTCAGCGGATAAGCAGACAGCATTCCAAGAGGAGGGGGTTTGGGTTTCATTGCAGGGATTTCTGCTAGGATTTTTTATTTGTTTCTCCCTCTCTCTCCCTTCCCAACCTGAGGCAACCTGACGCCTGGCTTAATAAAATGCCTTTGCTGTTCTGGTTCAGATGAACTTCTCAATGATTAATACTAACAGACAGATGTTAGGAGACCCTGGATCTTCGGGTGAAATGATTACCCATTGTATTAAAGTCTACACTTCATGGAGGAGGACAGCCACAGAAGCCCCTAGTTCTGTTATAAAACACAAACAGCTTGTTGATACAGCAATAGTGGCATTTTCATAGAGCTTACTTGCTGCTGGAGACTGGCTATGATGAGGTGTCTGGTTGGGAGAACACCAATACTATCCAAGAGTTTTTCCTAAAACTTGGGAAACCATTTGCCCTTGAAAAATTTTTTCCTGCCCATCTGCTCAAAACAAAAGAGTGCAGCTTATGCCTTTGAAATCTGAGGGCTGAGCTTCTTTCCAAATTCCTTTAAGGTTGGGGAAAAGTGTGTACCTGTGTATTTAATTCTTACTGCTGTAACTCTTGGCTTAACTTGGAACATCCATGACGTGAAACTTTCAAACCAGCTTGTTCCACAAATCTCTGCTAAACAATAAGCATGTCAGCAGACATAAACAAAGACTTGCCTTTCCCATTTTGCCCGATGCCAGCTTTGTCTTGTCATGCCACTTCTGCAAGACATTGTTCCGATACGTCCTGAAGTCAGCATACCGCTTGGCTATAAATTCTGGGTAGTCCTCCATTTTTAGCTTTCTTTTGGGGAGGCTCCTCCTCTTCTCCTGAGCCTTATCCACTTGCTCTTCATCACTACTGCTAGGGATTTCATCATCACTAGAACAAAAATACACAGACTAAACACCCTGCACCTCTCTAAGGCAACATTCTTAATGGCCCCTCCACTACCACCCATGCTTTTTCCACACCACGGTGACATTTATGGCAAAAGACCCATGGTTTAGTCCCTCCTCTGTTATCAGAAAGATTACAAAGCAGACTTCCCACATTGGCAGAAGGATTTCAAATGGAAGTCCAGAGTGTCTGTCACCCAGATACAGCAGCAACTGAGAGAACAGCAGAGAGTGAGTATGGTCAGGAAGGCTGTGCATTGCCCTGTTTGTTGGAGAGTTGCCGACCACAGGATTCAGAAAGGTCTTGTCTGATTTCGTATTTACCTCTCAGTTTTTGATTGCTTTCCATCCACCAGATGCCTCGTGCCCGGGTACTGATAAAGCAGCTCATCCTGAAGCTCCACTAATACTTTCAGCAATGCCTCCAGGGCTTTACAACCTGCAGAACAAGAGACACAAGTGACAATTTCCCCCTGATCCTTGCTTCTGGTGAAGACTTAGCTTTGCAGCGCTTAGTTTCTCATCCTGAATCTGAATTTCTGCCACAGCTACTGCATGTCCCATTAACTGTTTTTCTCTGATCAGTTAGAGATGTGGGTTTATCTTCAAACTGATTTATAGCTATTAATGTCAAACACCACCACGCTGGGAAAGAACACCTCTTTCCTAAAAAGGGAGGAAAGGAGGCAGGACTGCCTTCTAAACATCTGCCTGGCTGCACATCGGGAGTATACCGATCTCATGTTTCATCGACAAACATTCAGACTGCAGAGCCTAAAGGATTAACATATCGAAGAAGCAAGTACTGTATGCAGAAGCATCTGATGACACATGCATATGACAACAACCTTTTTTGCTGACTCACTCATTTCTCTCTTGTGTTAAGTTCTGCAGCAGAGGCCAGCTTCAGTTGAATAATATGAAGCAACCCAAGGGAAAATGCATATATGTACATCTCGTCTAAACTTGACCTCTGACTTTTCCTTCTTGTACGTTATGTGCATGTTATAGGGAGCAGAAGGAGGGAAGGCAAGAAGAAAAACCGAACTCCTGCAGGGCTGTGACTACTGCTGGTTTCTATGCCGCTGTGCTCACCACGCAGGAGGTATAAGAAATTAGATTGTAAGTAAAATTAAATGTAGCAAGATCTGATCTAGGGGGGAAACTTAAATAATGACCTGGCAAGTTTAATGAGAGGATTCCAATCAGAAAAGCAGAACTGCAGGCCCAGAGATCCTTAGAAACAGAGAAAGTGAAGAAAAGATCGGAGTGGAGAAGTGTACAAAATGATCACTACATGGTGTGCAGGTTAGTTTTACAGGGACGAGTAGTTGCTTTCCAGAGTATTTGCAGACAGAAATCCTGAATGCAGATCTGATGCTGTGTATCCAAAGGCTTTCACAGCTGACAGTTTTCCTGTATCTATGCAGATGCAGAGAAAACGATCTCTGTTCCAATGATGCCATGTTCTCCAAGGACACACAGTTGCAGCTGGCTGTGGGAAGGGTTAACTGCACACTGTTGCAGCATCTGTTCTTTAAAAATAGTTCTTTTGTGGCAACCAACAAGCCCCCCTGCAGAACGCTCTCATATAAAACAAGTGTTTGTCTAGGCCTACACAAACTCTCCCTTTGTACATTGCTACGCATCAATCCCAGGGTCAGCTCTTACAGGTAAAACACTTGGGACACTTCTATCAAAAACCTAAACTGAACTTTATGCAGATTAATTTATATTTACCTGACGCTGGTGTATTGCCTTCCACTTTTACAAAGAAGCACCACAGAAAGGAGAAAAAATGCCCCGCTCGGAGGAACGTAGCACACCACTTCAGGATCTGTTTTGTTGCAGGATACGTTCACACGGGCTTGGCTGCCCTCCCCACGCACCCAGCAAGCATCCTGGCGGGCAGCAGTAACCCTGGCGGGCAGAGCACGTGGATTTGTCCGGAGTGCCGCGACGTTCCCGGAGTTTCCCCTGGTGCCCGCTCTGCCAGTTCCTCCGCTGACATGAAGTCAGTAGGGGTGTTTTGCTTAACTCCCAAACCTGCTTCTTTTTTTTTATAGTTAGCATAAAAGAATGGAGAGAACTTTTCACCACTCCATTTTTTTTCTTTACTTCCTTTTTTTTAATGGAGGACACAGAGATCATGGGCAGAGTGAACAGCAAATCTTCATCAGCCAGACAGGGACAGTGCAAGCAGAAATCAGCCCAGACATTCAGAGGTCTCAATCTCCCGCATGTTACCACTGTGATATTGCTCAGTTGTCACCATCTTCAGATAAATTACGGCCTGACCTCAGTAACAGGAATGTCAAGGAGAAGATGCTTTAAGATTTTTGTTGCAGATCAGCTGTTGGACTCATCCCCCCCCCGGCCTGTCGTTCATTTTAGATAGGTTCTGACAACTCTTCTATGCAAACCTATTAATGGATTAGGTTTGCCGTACTTGTAAAACAGCCATTTGTTAGCATCAAAACAATTCCAAGAGACAAACAGACAAAAGCCCTTAAAAATGCATTTGCTGTATGTGTCTGCAGCTAAAGCATCGCTTGCAAAAGGAAAGTGCCCCCACCCTAGCCTGAGTGCACAGCTTACAACAGCAAAATCTTTCCCACTGCCTGCAACACAGCTAAATGTCCCCAGAGCTTCCGAAACTGTTTATTTTCTACCCGCTGCCTATCCTCCAGCAGCAGTGCTAATGCACCCCAGGCGGCTTTGATCCTGTCAATTACAACTGGAGTAGCACTCCAGCTCTTCTGGGGTATATCAGGGCCACGGCACGCAGGCAAGGAATAAAGACAGGCTCAAGCTCCCCCAGGCTACGAGATATGGACCCCAACAGAAGTGGGGATGGGGAGCAATTTTATTTGGAGTGAAGGGGATGCAGAGG
Source organism: Platalea leucorodia (assembly GCF_965183815.1). Classification (NCBI taxonomy): domain Eukaryota; kingdom Metazoa; phylum Chordata; class Aves; order Pelecaniformes; family Threskiornithidae; genus Platalea; species Platalea leucorodia. The sequence goes on along the minus strand of NC_138838.1, from coordinate 10,204,136 downwards.
GCAGGGACGGCAATGACCGTGCATCTAACCGGGTGGGAGGGCTGATTATTGCAGACAGTGGCTTCATCAGGAGCCTCTTACAGCTGGGTAACTTCCGTGCTTTCAGTTCTTGTGTATTTAATAGCATTATTGGATGGCATTCTCATTGTTGCTGCTGGGTGCTTAAGTGCGCTGTAAACTCAACTTCAGAAGCCAAGTGTCACCCTCCTCTGCTCTCTTCCCATCCAGCCCTGCCCTATCCATTTCATGTTTAATTCCAGTAGGGACTGTTTTCTTCCCAGTCTCCTCTCCATCATCTCTTCCCTCTAATGCCCTCATCTGCCTTTACACCATCTACTTTGGGGAAAAGACTGAATCCATTTGTGAATGAAGGCGGTGTAAAACAAAACTGTTTCACAGATGCAAACTATGTCATTTTAAAGGAAAGCCCGACGCTCACCTTCCTGCTCTCCTACCCCTTCCCAGCACATTTCTTTTAATGTTGCTCTTTGTCTGAAACAGACAATTAAACAGAAAAGAGTCACAAACATGGAGCTTTCAAGCACCCCAGTGCATTAAGGCAACCACCTAGCAGCTTTCACATGCGACGACCAGGTTTGTACCTCCTGCGCCCTCCCCTGCTCACAGAACAAAGCCAGCGATACCTCTGAGAACACAGGCAATGCCAGCCCTGACCATGTCCCAGAGGCCTCCCACTGCCACGAGCCGTGTTAGGTCCTAGGCACTCCCTGATGATTTTCAGTTTCTAAAGCTTTCGGGATCAAGAAGATACCAGCGCTATGGTTTTCACAAGCACCACAACCCGGCCAAGGCTGAAACAATGCTCTACATTACAGCTCCATGACTACCCTCCCACCACTCATTCACCAGCAGGAAGATCCTGATGCCAACAGCTCATTCCCAGAGCTACTACGCTAACTCTGCCATCAATATCACTTCTGGGTGTTGCTCCGTTGTGTTCAGCCAACTACAGATGCTTACGCATCCCCAGCCGCCCCATCCCAGTCCAATGCACCAGGCAGCAGCCAGTGACCGCAGGCACAGCACTGCGACAGCAACTGGTAAGTTGCGGTAGGTAAAACTCCCCGACCTGACTTTGCAGGCACAGCGTATCATCCCAGTTAACCCCAGTCTGTGCCTCTCCCACCTCTTCTCTCCCACTCTCCGCTGGCAGCTTTGCTGCATCTCTCTTACAATCTGCACTGCAATGTGCTGGGGTAAATATTCTACCTTATAGCGACATCAGTGTCACAACTGACACCTGTAACATCGGGCCATGCACCATCAGTGAGAAAAATCTCAAAACTGTCTCCTTTTCCAGGCGTTACTTCTGCATGTCCAACCTGTGTTTTTTGAGGACAGGTGGCTCACCACTGCCTTATAAACAAAAGAAGCTGGATCCCTTTACAGCATTTCAGTATAAGCAACTGAAATCCCCAAAACAACAACTCATGCTCGGTGCGTAGGAGAGGGCGACTAACCCCAGGACGACATGCAACCCCTCCTTCCACCAAACCTTTTCAAAGCTGCCCTTTGGGAAAGAAAAAAGGATGCTGAGTGGGGTCCATCTGCAGCTGCTCCAAGAACACAGCAAACGTGGCTTGAATATAACTTCCAGCTTAAATGGGACTCAGAGTGTCTGTGGTGAGATGCTAACTTGTAAGAGTCACTTTTAAGAGTCCATGGGAGCCCCTTCATTTTGTGTAGAGGAGCAAAAAAGTTGTTCCAGATCCAGCAGACAGCATATCAATCCACCAAGAAAGCTGGGAGCCAGTATCAGTAAATCAAAGTGTGCCTTTCTGTTAATACTCTCTCATACGTTCTCATTTTATACATCCCTTCACCCAGTCAGAAAGTAGCCCTGGAGTATTTAGCTCCATTCAGGGATAGCACTGCCATGTATCAAAGTGTCAGGAGACCCACCAGAGATGAAATCTGTCCTACTGCTCTCAAACCACAAAAATCAATTTTGTCAACGCCAGTGGTTATGGACAAACCGGCTGTGCTGCTGGCGTCCCCCCTGTGCGTGGGGTGGCTCCTGGCTGCAGGGTACCGACCCCACGGCGCGCTCCCCACCCCAGCCCTCTCCGCACGCAGAGGGCAGCCGTGCCTTCGCTGCTGCCCGAGCACCGCCGTGCTGGGGACTCGCAGGCGTGATGGCTTCAGTGCTCGCCCGTCGCTGTAAGTTCAGCATTTCTACAGCAAGGCAGCTTCCTGCGCAGAAAAATATCTGCGCTCTTTTTCATGACCTCTAAAAATGGGGTCTCATTTCATCTTCCCAAGCAGCTGCGGAGAGCTGCAGCTGGTGCGGAGCAGCAGGGAGCGGCCTCACGCAGAGACACTTTAAGGCGATGGAAAAAGCCGGTGCCCCAAGGCCAGGCTTTCAAAGGTATTCACAGACACCCAGCCAGTGGGATTCCCGAAACTGCTCCACCAGGCAAGCTCCTCCTCACCTGACCCTGGTGCATCCATCCGGCAGACTCCGAGTATGACAGTATCCTTAAAACTGGGGCAAACCTCCCAGGATTTTCACTCCATCACCGTATGTTTGTGGCACCTCGCAGGGCGCAACGGGGCACTGCTGTGGCAGTGCTCCCCTACAGAACGGTGCCTGCCTGCTACCGCGTACACGCCGCATACAAACACAAACAGGAGCAGCGTTACCATGATGTACCAGCACAGGACACGGCTGAAATTCAGAGCCCACGCCAAAGCTTGAAATCAACTACTTCTTCCCCTCAATTAAATCTGAGGATCTGGCATCACAGGAATATCATCGGCATGCAAGCTTTTAATTTTCCATGTACCTCCAGAGGCTGTATGACGTGCTCAGGCAGAAACGCTGGAACAACGCTGGTGTTTGAACCACGGTATGGAGAGCAAAAGCTGAGCTGCCCAACATTGGGAGAGTTCCCCCTGCCGCCGTGGAGAGTCACCATGTCACGACTGCACGGAACAGGCGCAGCGCCCAGCGCACCGGGTCACGTTATGCAAATAAAAAAAAGGAGAGGTATCAAACCTCTTTTATTTTAATAGCTGTACATAATGAAAAGTAGCTTTATCAGGTACACGCATTTATCCCAACATTCAGATGAAGAGGGGAAATTTTCACTCCTTTCAAACGACTGCGGGACAAGGAGTTAAACTACAGGTCAAAATGGCACTCAATACGCTGGCCTGAGAACAATACTTCTCATTCAAATCCACAAGCCAGCCACTTGCACTAGTCATCCCCAGCAATTAATCCCCCAAGAAACACGTTTGATTAAATCTTTTCAAGCAAATCCTTTGCTTTGCTTTTGTTAGTTCACTTCTTGTCAACATCTATTAAAATATGCCTTTAATTCTCCCACAATCTTAAAAAACACCGATTCCACTGTCTTCAACTTTAATCAACTGTATGGCCGGCATTTTTCATTTCATAATAATGTGCTGTTTGGAATTCAAGAGGCAGGCTCAACATCAATCATTCGGCAAGAATTTTTCCACTGCAATAAATATGCAAATGAGGAAAGCCAGTCAGTCGTATTTCAGGCCCGACTTGCTAGTGTTTTAAAAAAGACACAAATTTATTAATTGCCGTTGGCCAGCGGAATCCTATTACTTTGGGCATTGATTACAAAGCTGTGTGAGTGATTATTGTGCAACTCGCAGGCTATCCAGGCATGAGGAAAAATTATTAAAGCAAGGCAGAGATTATCAACTCAGAATAACAATAAGCCTTAACATTTTAGGCCTCTAACTTCTTCAACAAAGAATTACGCCAGAGCTCCAGTGTATCATAATTCTGAAGTCTGTCAGTATTACTTTTGGAGCTTGCTCTATATTCCCAACAGCACAGCAACGTTACCAGCCAGGAAAAGGCGGAGGGAATTCCTCCAGGTATCGCATCTTAAACCTGGGGCTTTGGACAACAGCTTTTCTGTAATTCCCGCAGCGGAACCTAACTGTAGGAAGCACAATATGGTGCAGGCAGGACTTTTGCTGTCTTCAGATTTGCACCCCCATATGTTCTGGTGCCCCCAAACCAAGATGGCACAGAAATAAAAGGCTACTGATAAGCGTAAGACAGAAGCCACAAGAGCCAGCCTTGACTAAATTATAGGCTAGCTGCAAGCCCTTTAGCAGCAGAGTGATCTGATTTTTGTAGAGGCGGTATAGTTACGTACAGGTTTCTCACAGACTACAGCTGAATCCTAGCACAAAGCACTTGTAAATCTGTCCAGGTTATTTTAGGAAATGATGGGACTAACACTCCCTTCACGCTTCCCAAAACACTGAGTTTCTGGAATTTTATCAAATGATGGTAGGAAAAAGGCTGACTTTTCTGCTGATTGCAATAAAAAGGTCTGCTCCATACCGAAGGCCCAATTTGCTGGTTCCATTGGAATGCAAATGATGCAGAAGCCTTTGCAGAGGGGAAAATTGTATTCCTTCCGCACAAAGGAGCCAATGCTGCAAACCCCTTTCACACAAGCAGTTCAGCTGACTCCCAAAGAGTTAGAGAAGGGACTCAATTTAGCCCTTTCACTCTAATATTACTGCATTTGACAGTAAGGACAACAGGATCAGACACAGATGAGTTTGCTAAAAGTAAAGAAAATAACTAGATGCAACAACAGAATAAAAGGCTTGGTATTCAAGGATTTTATTAGTGGGGACTGGGGGAGGGGGAAAGCTGAGAAGGGAGAGAAAGAAAAACACTTCCATGAAGTTCATGCTCTACTGATTTGCCTCAACCGTCATCTTTTGATATCAGCCCAAACCAGGGAGGGGACGGGGCTTGTAAAAATGAGATTTATAAAAACTGATGTTTTGCATTACTGTAAATGTAAAGAAGCTGACAGCATGCATTCCCGTCTCTGCCAGGCAGGAATCCCCAAGTACATATGCAAGAATGAGAAAGGAAGAGGAAATGTGAAATTTCATAGTTATCTAGATATTAAGGCCAGAAGGGAACATTAGCCCATCTAGACTGACCTCCCCATATAATACCAGGCCATTAATTACATTTATCATGACAAGCACTGAGTTTCCATCTCAAGGTAACCAATTGCCAATTAATCCGAGTTAGCTGACATTTGCACATGCTTGTCTGGATGCTTTGCAAGCCTTTGTTTCCCTGCATCTTGTTTGTGGAGTATACAGACTAACATGCACAAGTATTTAGCTAAACTCAATTTAATTAGCTGTTAATTATCTTCGGAAACTCAAGTGTAGGCAAACCTATTTGATGTGCTTGAAGTGTGGTGTAATGCCACGGTCTGGAGTTCGGGTGTATCAGGTCAACAACTACAGACTCTCCTAGCATTTCTTGCACTAGAATTTAAGACAGCTTTAAAATAAACCTCAAATGCCAATAGTGTCCAACACATATGGCTATGGAGATAACCTATAAAATGGGAGCGTTTCAATTTTACCACATCTATACAAGAGAAGCAGACAAAAATTCTGCTCAAAAAAGACTAAATACCACAAGCTAAAAGCCTTGGCACTCAGTGAGGAAGGGCAAGAGTGTTTTTTTCCGAAAAAAAAGCCCCAAACTGCAAATTAAAGAAATATCCTGCGCTTCTCCACTACCTCCTACACAGGATTGCTGAACAATTCACCGACAGCAACGACAGGCCACAAAATACTTTCCTGGTACTTCGCAAAGCCCAAATTCTGCACGTGCACAAAACCTCACACCCCCCATGACCCAACTAAACACGCACACAAACAACAACAGAGCTCCAAAACTGAGCCCTGTGCCTTTGTCTAAAGCTTCTCGTTTCATACCTCTTCCTCTCACTCACTGGCACGTACGCAGAATGGCCACCCATGAGCCATCCTCCTTACTGACCCCAGTTCTTACCAAAAGCTCTCCAAGGCATAGGATCATTACAACAAAATTTACAAAAAAGGGTCTGATTCATTCATTTATTTTAGTCGAGAGAAAAGTCTTCATTAATGTCAACAGGCTTTGGCTTGGTCCCAAAACGAATTGAATAGATTCTTCATTAGATCAGAGAGGAAAGGTGAAATTTAGGGACACCTGCATCCATAGCCATTTACATCAAATTCAACCCTGCATGAATTGACAAGCACCATGTTTTTTGTATTCATAAAGTGTTCAGACTAATACAATTTAATTAAAATGAAGTACCAGTTTTAAGTGGACTAGATCTGATCACAATAATTTACACTCAGGCTTGAAACCCAGTTCTGCTGTCACACATTTGTGCAGGCGCCCAGTAAAATCTTCAAAGCAAGAATATATTTAAGTCCATGATCTTGCCTAGCACCAATTAATCCTGTAACTGCTCTGTGCCTCTGGAAACTGTGTAATCTGCCTGTGCCTCAGTTCCTCCCCCACTCCCCTGTGACACCTACCCTGCTCTGTATTAATGCATTATCATCTCCAGATGTACGTATGGATACATTTGAGTTTTAAAAGTGATCCACGAACAGAGATGATAAAATTATGACTGGAGTTACTGGCAGCTGATTCCTGCAGGCTTCTCTGAAAAATCCCGAGCCCGTGTCAATAAAGCACATTTCATCTGACAGCTTTTCTCTAACCAGATGCGTAAAATGACAACCAGGTGGAGCGGAGGAGCGAGGCAGAGGGTGAGCCCATCAGGCAGAGCACGCTGCGCCACCGGAGAGGAGGACGCCGCGCCAGACGCATCCTCTCTTATGGGAAGCGGTACAGGTTCTCGGGTACCTAAAGCAGACCTGGTCTTATTCAAAGTTAGTCAAGGCTTAATCAGCTTCTTTGACATGACTTACTTGGATGTTGCATAGAATGTTATTTTTTATTTTTTAAAGATCAGGAATCAGAGTAACAGCACAAATCCTCTATTAAGAAGATACCGAAAACATACAAACAAACATACACTAAATAGATACTAAATAGAATCTTCCCCTCTGTCTTGGAGTCCCTTTTCAGCAAAATATTACAGGACTAACCCAGAAGAAAATAGAGATATTCAGTGTGAGGCATTCATACAGAAATGTTTAATATGCAAGAATGTAAAAGCAGGAAACACATGGCATCTTTGGGGGTCTCCTGCTGGCAATGAATGTAAGTGAGATTCTTAATCACATCCTTAAGAGGCCTTGTCCACAAATGTGCTGTTTAGTCACAAGCCACAGATACTTGTCACAGAGGCAGTTAACCAACCTGGCGTACCAAGAGCCCAACTCAGGCATTTATTATAAAGGTCCACTTAGCTCCAGGTGGAAGCAAAGTCCTTTACCAGCACACCCGCTACGAATGCACCTATTTCCACCCCAGAAACAGACATTTCTGGGTCAGTTGAAGTGTTTGGACTGGACTGTACATTTTAGGAACAAAAAGTCAACATCTCCTTCATTTCCCAGCAGGCGCCGAGCACCCGGCCCTGTGCAGTCCCAGGCAAGTCCTGCAAAGTTTTAGAAGTGCTCCTTTTAGCTCTACTTTCCAATAAAACATAATTAAATAGCAACCATTGGCTAGCTACACCTGAGACATATAACACCTTAAGGGAATAACTAATCGATGTGAAACATAAGTTATCCAGCAACTGACTCTGAGCTGAAGAAACCGGCTACAGTAAGATTATGAATAGTGAGCTGCTTCCTGCAAACTTTACACGTAGTTCACACTCATTTCCCTCGTTTCATCTTTCCACGTCTTTCTTTTGAATAAAGTTTCTTCACAGCACCCCATTTAAAACACATATCAAAGGACTTAATATTCTGCAGTCCCAACTCAGTATGGAGAAGGCAAGGCAGGACGGGGAACCACTGTTCAGGCAGCAACGACCATTTCCCATTTCAAGGTGTAATTGCATCCCTAGAGTGGCCACAAAGAAACACGCCATCCGTAATGCCGCGCGGGCTGCAAGGAGGACTAGAGGACTACTTGTAGGGTACAAAAAAGGACTGGTCTCCATCATTACATGTAACTTATTCCCAAGAGGCAAAACGCACTATTCTACTATCCTCGGGCCCCAGTGCAGCGTGCTCTTAGGGTGAAGAAGGTCACGCGTTGCAGTGTTGCTTATCAGCCAGCTGTGCTAACTGCAACGCTCTTCAACGCCCTGTCCCCAATATAAGCTCATCTCTTTCTGCGAATGAGCCCAATGCAACAATTCTTCTGGAGGGATTTCAAAGGGGATACTGTAGAAATGCTAAATGATGGGGGAAACAAGGTTTCTTCTGGATAATACCTCCTCCTTGAATACAAGGAATATGGGAATTGCGTCCTGTGCACAGATGCAATGCCACTAGCTCGTGGCCACAGAGAATGTCCATGGTTGAATCATCTAGAGTAACATCACAGTGATCAGGAAAATAAGATACAGTTGACTATTATAGAGAATACAAATTAAAGCTCAAACATCACTGTGAGTTGAGAAAAGATGCACAAATTTCAGCAGAATTTAAAAAGCTGTACATAATTTTATATCTATTAGCAGCAGACAAGGCACTGTGCTGAAAAGTCCAGGCCGCTGCTAGGCAGAGCTCACTGCGGCTGCTCCATTAATATATTAATAACCCAGGCAGGTTGGGGGATAATGGCCTTGCAAGCACACGGAGCATTTAATTTAATTTTTTATCTGATTCACTTTATTCAGGTTTATTTTCTTATTGATCACAAACCTTTGTATAACTTCTCCACAGCTCTCCAAAGTATAAATAACAGTTAATATTTGTTGTCCCCACTTTTGTTCCTTCAGTGAGCAAATCCATTCTTACAGACCCTGCATGTCTACCTTTTACCAAAACCAGTATTCTCTCCATTTCTCCGAAACAACTTATCTTGAGCTTATGCTGAAGGGATATGGCATGACTGGCATTCCAGTATTTTCTCTTCATCCACTGACAGATGGAATCAAAGAAAAAAACCCACAAAAATTCAGCCGGTAGTTTGCATTTCAGGGACCTATTGAACTCTTGGACAGTGAAAGCATATACATATGAAAACAAATACAACTACTCTGTTTAAAGTCGTGCAATTTCCATCAGCATCTTGCCTTCTGCAAGAGCCTCACCTGGGTTTCTCTCCGTTTTTAACTCCTCATCTCACCAACTAAAAACTGAAAACAACACATTATACTATTTAAAAGCTAGAATTCCCAGCTCTTTTTGTGAAGCATAAAGCATCACTGCCTAACTAGTAGTCACTGAAACGTTCCCAGCTTAGTATTTTTAACAAAAATTGTAAAGAGAAAGTAATTAAAATAGCAAGAACAGAGCTACCGGACCGTATTGGGAAGCCCAGCTACCCAGGGCACATACAACAGCAGCTTCTAGCCTCTGGTGATCGAGAGATATAATTTCTTAAAGCTCTTGTTGCCCCCCTGTCCCCCAATTAGCTGTGTTTTTTTTGTCACTGAATCAAGATTTAACATAACAAGCCCCAAACGTAGGAACTGTTTAATTCCTGACACTGGATGTGGCTTCACTAATGTTGCTTCCACCTCTTCTTTGGCTCTTTCTTGCCCTTGAGGTAATTTTTCCTGACATTTTCATGAGATCTACTTTTAACCTTCCTCCCCCTTGAAAACATACATAGAACTATGAATGGCAGGCATGCAATCTGTGCAGAGACACAGCACAGAAACTTGCACCTTGCACTCTTTTTCTATGTAAATAATGCAAGGATCCTGCGGGAACATGCCAGGGATTGGAATTTTTAATTAATGGGTCTCTTTAATGTGCAAATCAGGAGCAGATTGCAAATTCTGACTTGCATTGATTATGAAAAACATTAATTGAACGTGCAAGACCCCAAACAGAGGCAACATCTCAAGCCCTAGACTAGACTGGAAGATATGGTGCAAGAGAATACAAATGTATCTTGGAGAAACAGACCACTCCAGGCAACAGCACCTCAGAAACGTAAGCTGTGGGAGTTCACGTGTGCCGTGCATTAAACATTAAACATTTGCACCGCATTCAGAGCGCAGCCACTGTGATTTCAGTATTAAAAACCACTCAGACCTTCTCCATGGATGCAAAACAGGAATAAACATGAGCTCCATGACCACAGTTTGGTCTCCAATTTGTATGTAAAAAGGGTGACAGAAAAAAATCTGGAATATAATTAAAGATTAAAAAAAAAAAAAAAGGGGGGGAAAGAAAAAGTAAGGCAGTGCAAACAAAGCAATGCTGTCTCTTTAAACAGAAATTCATCCTATATAAATTATGGCCATAAACTTTTCCTGCAGTGCAGCCTAATTAATTCTTGTTCTATACACAAAGGGAAATGCTGGGTGACAAATGGGTGTGAAGCCTGAAAGCTGCCAGGTCTGCAAAACATTTTCTACTTCAATTTATAAGCAATTTTGCAGTAAATCATCCACCAGAACCTGAGATCTCAGGAATCCAAGACTGTCCAAGGCACGTTGTATCATTTAAAAAAAAATATTTCATAAAAGATTACAAAAATAATAAATTAAACACTTGAAGTTTTGCAACCTCCAATCTCAAAATCTGGAAAACAAGCATAACCTTACCATTTTTGCTCAGATTTGGCTTTAAAACGCCAAATGTATAGAACAATTATACTCAAACCCTTAGGGAATTTCACCACCACCACGAGCTGCACAGAGGGTTGTCACAAGTGGGAGATACCAGAGAGGCAAATATACGAAGGACTATTTTCAATTTCAAAAAAATGATCCTTCCTGTGAGCACAGAGCAGAAATTTCATGAGCAATGGAAGGACGTGGGATAAATGACTGAAAGCATTCTGGGGCAGCTTTCAAAGAGATGCAAGGGACTTCTCCAGGACCTCAGAGAGAGCTGGGTGCCAAGACGTGTCTGTGCCCTCCTGCCTTCAGCAGGCTGCAGCGTACACCGAGAGTCTGGATTTTTTGGCACCAACTGCTTTGTGTAACTTGAACACCAAATCATTTCCTCCTACTCAATGAAGATGATGAAAGCATGCCAAATTTATTCTGTGGATTTGGAAAGAAGTGCTGAGGCTTCCCTGAGAGGAGAGTATCATCCAGTCCAAAACGGTGTCAATGTCATGATTATCCCAAATCCTGTCCAAAACTGGAGCGCATCCCATGCAATGGAACCACCTCAACATTCAGGATTTACAAAGTCCCGTCTTCCACTCATCTTTAAACTTACTCATGCACAGTTCTAATTTTTCCTGTCTGGGGAATGGGATCCTACCCACATGCTGGTAATACAACGGGGATGAGAACTCAGGAGTCCAGAAATGTTTACCCAGGCCACTACATGACCATTCAGAATCGAGTAAAAAAGTTTATTTTTATAGAAGCCACTAAACCACTTGAGCAGCTAAAAATTAGGACTTTTACTGGAAGCTGATTTATAATAAGTGAGATTTCCCCCCCCCCCATAATTCAAGGTGCATCAATTCAAGAATTTTAAGAATTTAATAAGACTATTATCACGTATATTTTCAGAAAGGACTTCATTTCACCTCCTGAACGGACAGGTCACAGCCTTGTTATCCAGGCAGAAGCTCCGTGAATGAAGATGTAACACAGCTCAGACTGCCCACAGGGTAAAACTCTAGCTGTTGATTAGACATGAATCCCCCTCCCAGGGCCCAACACAGCAAAGAGAGAGAGAAATGGGTCTTTGCCACGTAACACCAACTACATCCCTAGTCTTTTATAAGATCTTCATGTATAAGCTTACTCCTAATTTCATGCTTGGCACTTTCTAACTTCTGGAAAAAGCATCTTTGCAGGGCAGTGAAAGATAGCTGCATCGGACAATGGTGTAACTCTTCAGAAATGACTATTGTAATGTACTTTAGTGTACAATTACAGACTGTATTTTAAAAAAATAGAAATAAAAAGAAATATAAATTTGGTCCCTTAGAGAACAACGGCAAACACTAAAGTGTAGTAGTAGCAGAATGTTCCTAAATTCATTACTTCCCATCTGTCAGTCTGAGCGCTTCCTCTGCTAACTTTGCCCAAGTCGCTCCAGCTTTATTTTCTTGCTGTCTTCACAGATGAAACACAGAACACGAACCCAGGCTATCAGGAACATCAGATACTGCAACTTTCCTGCCCAGATCATGAGAAGAGGGCGGGGAGGGAATCACTGAGCAGTTATTAACAGTGGATTTTCCTTTAGCGTTCTGGACAACTGAAAGATTAGCCTCTCTGCCATACTGTGTACAGTATTATACTCCATGTTCTTGGATGTATTTTGCTTATGGGAAATATCAAAATGTCAACCATTGTTTCTGTTAAAGGTCTTTAATGATATTGCATTTTAGACCTGTAATGAAACATGGTGCTCGGTGCAGTTTGTAATGCATCTCATTAAATACATTAATAACATGTATTTCACTGAAAGGTCAGCTTAGTATTGTTGGGAGTTCGCCTTTTTTCCCTTAATCACTTCATTTAAAGCAGCAGAGCTAATTTTAAAATATAAAATATCTCACCTGCTGTAACTCCAGATAAGCTGATTAGCTACCACGTTCAGACCAGGTATAAGCCGTAAGACGACAGTCAAAACTTGGTGTAGGGGCAAAATTCAGGGTCAGGTTTGATGATGGTGAAAGTTCCTAATCCAGTTTTAAGATGCCTTGGGCCAGCCCAGGCCAAAATTCCTCAGTGCACAGGTATCGCTACAGCATGTACAAACTGGCACGTGGTGTGGCTGAATGGATGTACAACCACAGCAAACCAGACAGCTCACCTACAGAGCTGAAACCTTCCGGAAAGTGAGCAGCAGCTCAAGGTTGGGAAAGAAGAAATAGCAGTGAAAGGGATAACCAACCTGGCAAGCTTTAAAATGCTGCTGGGCTTATTTTTGTTATTCAAAATCACTGGAAGAATATCCTATGAAGTTCATTAATTTCTGACTAGTGGGATTAGAAAAAAGAACAATCTGTGTATAAACATTGTCAGCTGCATGTTTTTGACAGAAAACAACAAACATGTCAGGGAGAAATGGACACCAACCCATACCTGCAGTAGTTTGTATTTATTCCTAAGGATAACATACCAGACATTTATCTCCCTGTGCATTTACCTTAAGGACAGTAAAAAAGGTGTCCCAATTCTAAAAATTAAATAGATCCGCAGCACACTGAAGTTGAGTACTTTGCACTTATCAGCTGGAGCGTGCACGTTATATTTGCCAGATTGGAGAATCTACTACAAATCTCATCAGATCAATATCATTAATAGTGATCCTAAGAAATAAACGGATGAAGCAGCTCCAAGCTGAAAAGGCATTTGCTGTTGATTTAACAGCACAGGACCTCTCCTTTGGGCTGCTTTACTCCTGGTTAGGGCAAATCTTTGCATTCACAGACCCAGCACAAAACTGGTACCACAAGGTGTCTCTGGACAAAGAAGCCTCCCAACTCTGCACCAAACAGCAATAACCAAACCAATTATTCCTAAGATCCAGCACAAAACTTAAATTTGATAAGCAAACTTCAATGCCCACATGAACTAGAAATAGCAGCAGGACCCGAGCTGAGGCCTTCCAACACCACGTAAGTGACGCCAGGCCACCAGCGGAGATCAGCTAGGCATACAGACGGGGGTGATAGGAGACGTTTTCTCTGCCTGGGGTAGGAAACACTTTTTGGTTTCTGTTTGCACGGTACCTAATTAACGATTAAGGCAACACAAACCAACAGCTAATGCTACAGACACATGCAACTTGAAGCCCTCACTTTCCCATCAACACTTCCCCTCATAGGCAAAACATATTGGCTACAGCAGAGCCTACCCAAAGCAGAAAGACTGAAGAATTCTTACAGTTCTCGACCGCATCGTCAAATTCTTGTCCACCTTCCTTTCTGAAGACCGGGTAAGTATCTGGCTGCGGAAGCCGGTTGACTGTTACGAGCGCCTTCTGCATCTTGATTCTCCCTTCCAGTAGTGCATCCCACAGTGCTTCATAACAAAGAGAAAATAAAACAATTTTAGCAAGCCAAAGCACTTGCTCCTCATGAAGGAGCTGTTGATTTAACAGCACAGGACCTCTCCTTTGTGCTACATTACTCCCAGTTAGGGAAAATATTTGCATTCACTGACTCAGCACAAAATTGGTACCACAAGGTGTCTCTGGACAAAACCACAACCCGTCCTGTGATCCTCACTGCAATTCTGTGACCCACAAAAAAAACATCGCTTTGCTTTCCTGTTTAAAAGGACGTTCTGCAAATGGAGGTTTGACAGTTTAACAGGACAGAGAGGAAGAAATTGCGTTCGGTATTACATTTGGAAAAGAAACAGAAGCGGTAGCAGCATCACTGCACAGCACTACCACTGTAGGAACTCCCCATCCCCACCAATACTACACTTACATTCAGTAGTGGTTCAATTAAGCCAGCAGATAAATACACTTCATAACAAGAGATTTTGTACCAGAAGTGACACCAGTTTGCATAGCAGATTTGGCAGAACATTTGCAAATCACTAGTGCTGCTGTAACGTGCACATGCAGTACGCTAACAGCATGTTAACATGCTGAAGTGGTTCCTAACATGGTCAGTTTCCATAGCGTCAGCAAGGTGAAAGTCTTGTCAAAATACAAAGCAAAGATGCACCAACCTAGCTGGTTCTTCACAGCTTTTCCTTTTTCTACTTCTTCAGCCTCTTGTCCTTTCGAGAATGTCATCACCCCCCCGTCACCTTCGCTGTCTTTGGGTTCCTCTACATTGTCATGGTTTTCACTCCCGTATTCCTCCTCATCGCTTCCTTCTTCCATGCTGACATCGTCTTCATCTTCTCCTTCGCTGCTTCCTACGTCATCCATCCCCTCTGTAAATTTCTCGAAGTCTGTAATATTTTGGAAACTGAACTTTGGTGCCTTGGCAGACGGATCTGTCTCTTCATCGTCTTCCAGGTCATCCTCCTGGTCACTGCCAGCACTGCTGGGCTTCTCCTTTGTTTTACTGCCTAAACTGCCATCCTCTTCTGCATCTTCACTGCCACTGTACCATTCATCTAATGCTTCTTCAGCTGATAATTAAAAGAGAAAAAAGTTATTTACTTATGAGCAAAATGTGCCACTTTGCAGTATGCATCATCAATAGCTACAGGTTTGGGCTATTTGAGCTCCAAACTCCATTTTATCTGTGTAGGATGTGACCCTCTGTTTTGGCTAAACAATGGAAACACAAGGCCATATCCACAAGAAGATCTCAGCTCACATTTTCTGCAGCTATGACTGGTAGGTCCGTGGCTTAGCTTTCCCATGAAACAATGACATGATAAGCAAACAAGGTGGTCAGAATTTGCTATATGCATTTTTTAAAGGAGAATCTGTATATACTTCCAGTTCCCAAGATATATTGGCTTAAAAATGGGAGCTGTTGCTTTTCCTCCACACAATGTTCAGTCAGTGCACTGAGCCTCACCTCGCACAGTCACACTCTTTCCTCTAGCTGTAGAAGTGACCTCCTCTTTGGGATTTCCCCTTCCCTCAGGCCAAAAACTATGGCCTGAATTTCAGGAAGGCACTTCAAGAAGATGACCAACTTAACCGTACCTGTTTAACGCCCTGGAACAGGGACCTAAAGTTTGTCATCTCCATTCAGATGGCACTGGCTCAGTTAACATGCTAAAACGTCAAATTTTGAGTAATCCTCTAGTGAAAAGGGGAAAAAAAGGAGATTTCTTACCAGATCCTTCTTCAGACAGAGCATCTCCCCAGAGCTCTTCCTGCAAGGCTTTGCGAGACGTAGCTTTTCCACTGTACCTTTTATCAGCTTCCAAAAGAGCGGCTGAAGCTTTTTTCCGTATATTACCAACAGGGAAAATGTCATCTGCAGTTTCATCCTCAAATTTGTCAATCACTTTAGCAACTGTAGCTGTGGGAAAAAAGAGGGTAGAGATGTCTAAACTGAACTGAATTTCAGACTACAGGAAGGAGCCATCCTCCCACACGGAAAACTCCTCACGGTCTACAAACAAAAATATACTGCAAAGGTGATCTTGATGGCAAGACAGCCTCATGTGAAGAGCCTGGCTTTTAGGCCTCGAGATGGAGTAAGGCTCTTCCCTGCCTGGTGAAGGAAAGCCGCTACGCTAATTTTCTGCAAAGGGGGAAAAGGTTGCTGGGGAATCAAAGGCAGAGAAAAAGCCTCAAAGCTGGGTTTTGTGTAGATCAGCACCAGTCCTGCCTAGAAACCACTGAGTAAAGTAATACTTAAGATCTAGCAGAAGAGGTAAGACAGCTCCAAGGGTATTTTTCAGAAAACATCCTGTGACTTCTCTGCAGCCAGAGGTGTTCTCCCACCCACGAGGTTAACCTCTGCAGGAGGAAGGGAGATGTTACACAAACTGACCAGTTCCAGCCCCCGCCGCCCGCAGTACTCCGGACTTCTCCAGATACAGGTTTGGTACCACAGGGCTCACCCACCATACAGAGATGAATGTTTATTAAAAATGCCAAAAATCCCGTTGAATTCTTTTTTCTTCTTGAATAAACACTGTCTACATTCACACCTTCTTCCCTGCCCCTTCTTTATTTTAGAGAAACCGCACAAAGCGCTAGACAAACTAAACATACCCAAGCCCTTCCACAGATTCATGAGGGTCTCATGAGACGTGTAGTCCTCTGGGTGGAGGACTCAGCACAGCTGGGATGCCTTCACTCACTGCACGCTTACAGATTAAATGAGGAAAACTGCAATTCAGATGCACTTTGGCCTCTTGCTATATGTGTAAGCCACATAAATATGTAAACATTTTAGACAGGCTAAACGGAGAAAATAATTTCACTGTGGTTATTACCCTCTTTCACACCCATCTTCTCCAGGACACAGGAATGGAGCACTCCAGCAAGGAGAACACACCATACCATACTCCCTCCTTATTTTCATTCATGTGCGAGATACACTGTATGCAAAATTACAGGGTTAGCTTTGTTCAACCAATTGAGTGATCCAACTGGCTGAACATCGCTAAGTGCTCTTTTAATGTGTGTTTGGAACTGTTAATGCCTCACATACAGTGTTTACTTGAGGCGGGGGGGGGGGGGGGGAAGCAAAAAAACCTCCTGCTCATAATCACAGCAACAAAATCTGGTCTAAATATAGTCACTCCAGCTACGAGAGGATGGCAAGATGCTCGGCACCAAGGAGTGGCTGGGCAAGAGGGGCAGGTGCAGAATGACCTGTGGCACTTGATGGATCTTCTGGCATTCTCAGTCTTGGCGCTGCTAAAGTATGAAGTCTGAAACTAAATTGTGATTACTAAAATGGGAAAACGCCTCTGCTGACTACATTAATTTCCTCAATGGTTACTAAGATGTTGCTTACAAGACACTATGGCTCTCACATACCAGCGGGTATAGAAGAACCAGGCTAGCTGGTACGTTTACCATGACTGGTGCCTAGTACCTCCTAAAGCCAACTGCTATCAGTGTGTGACGGCCACCTCGCTATTTCAACAGGCCCCGCGGCTTGGTTGGTCTACTGCTGCTCTGGAGAGGGTAAGTCAAGGAAACGGCAGGCACCAGCCTGGAAACTTAGAAGATGACACCGCCACCTACATGTCACAGGGAAAGGGATGAATGTCTCTAAAATCACAGCTAAGGCAAGAAGAGCTCGATTAAACAGGTAAGTTGGTTATTGGCCACTGGTAAGGATCAAACGAGACATGTGCGGCCTGCTCGGTGTGCTGGAGAGGGCTGCCGGCAGCCACCGCCTCCGCCGAGCCTCCTCCCCGGTCCAGCAGCCCCCCCGGCTGCGCTCCGCTGGCAGAGGAAGCGGCCCTGCCCCGACGCTGCGCTTTCCCGTCTCTGTTCCCGGAGCTTTCCAGCCGGATCCGCTCCCCAGCCTGGCTCCGCGCAGCCCGGCCCGCGGCGGGGCCTGCAGCGGCGCGGCGCGGCCTGGGCAGCCCTGAGGTAACTCGGCGCTGAGGCAGCTCCAGCCCCGGCCGCTGAGGTAACCCTGATGGCGGAGGTAACCGCGATCCCCGACACAACCCCGACCCCGGCGGCAGCCCCGGCCCCTGAGGCGGTCCCTGAGGGAGCCCCGGTCCCGGCGGGAGCCCCGTCCGGGCGCGGTGCGGCGGGTGGCGGCGGGCCGAGCCCCACGCAGTGTCCCCGGGGCTGAGGGCAGAGCGGGAAGAGCCGACCTCCGCCCGCGGCCGGGGGAGACCGCGGCGCCCAGCGGGGCTGGGGAGGCCCCGTCCCCGCGCCCGGGCCTGGGCCTGGGCCCGGGCCGAGCCCCCCCGCCCCGCGGCGGCGGCACCACGTGCGGCCGGTCCGGCAGCGCCCGGCCCGCCCCGGCCCGCCTCCGCCGGCCGCGGGTATGAAACCCTCCTCCCGGCCCTCCCTCACCTTCCTCCGCGTCGTCCTCGGGGTCGCGTAAGCTGGGCCGGGGGTTGAGCAGCTCCTCCAGCTGCCGCGCCAAGGGCGCCGCCATCTTCTCCGAGGAGGGGGGGGGGAAGAGAAGGAAGGAGGGCGGGGCGGGGCCTGGGGCGGGGCCTGGGGCGGAGCCCGGGGCGGAGCCCGGAGGGGGCGGGGTCTGACGGGGGCGTGGCCTGCGGGCCGGGCCACCGCGGAGCAGTGGGACCCGCCGGGTCCTGCCGGGTCCTAGCGCCCGCCGGCTGGGAGCGCGGGTGCGCAGCCGGGAGCGACCGCGATAAATAGGAATACCCGCACAGATACACCCCAGCCGTGCCGGGGCAGGGCCGGCTGTCCCAGTCCCTCCATCCTTAAGGGGGGAATAATAATTGTATCCATCGGGGTCGTGGGAATTGGCGTTTGCCCAGTGCTCTGCAGCTGAGCAGCGCTGGGATAACAGCAGAATAAAAGCAAAGTCCTGTTCTATAATGCAAAATATTACAACTATTTCTTTAAGTCAACATCGCACGTTTTTAACACCACTGGCTGCACAGAACTGAATTAATTCTTTTCTCGTCCCGTATGTTAAACATTTTGCGGTCTCTGTTGAAGCCGGGGTCCCTCACGGGGAAGGCCAGTGCTTTGGTTAACCCCAGCCCTTGGCCGCGCGTGGAGCCTCACGCCAGGGTGACACCAACCTCAGTGCACCCGTACCAGCACCGAAGCGCCTGAGGTGCTTGTGCCAAACTCTGGCCTAGAAGCAGCAGCAAAGCAATGCAGAAGTGACCTGCTGAGAAGGTTAACAAGAACCGGCTCCTTTGGGTTTCCCACCAACAGCCTCTCCTGGCGGCTTGGCAGGGTGAGGTGGCCTCAAAACACCAGGTTAGACCTGGAGTTGGGGAACAGCAACAGAGGTTGGGGCGTATTTTGTTATGAGGGAGAAGGGACCCAAATCAGCATCTCAACCCTGAGTGCAGGCGTAGGTCTGAACTTCATACCCCACAGGGACCAGCCTCAGGGGTCAGCCTGGCCTCCAGGATCTGGGCTTTCCACAACCCGCACTGAGATCTATGCCCGCAAGGGCGCCAGCAGCAAGCTGCAAACTTGAGCTGGGTACCGGCTCCAGCCCTAGCTCGGGGAGGAATTGCATAGGCTGCTTGCTCATCCCCTTCTCATCAACGCAAGACTCTTCCCCACTCCTCGTCTGTTTTTAAATGCTATAAAAATTAATCCAGACATGACTGCTAATTAGAATGCAGCAAGGTGCGGGCAGAGCAGCAGCAGCAGCGTTCAGTGCAGGCAGTTCTCCTACAGAGGGCAGAGGAATATCATTAATTCCCATCGCCTCCAGCAGCCTGCCCACAACTTCAGGTGGGGGCTTGGAGTCCTGAGAGGCACCGGGCAAGGAGACGACTGGAAAAACCCAAACACTTCACCCCCTCCTCAAATACCCGGTGCCTCTCCCGATAAAACCGTGTGATACTCTGTACCATGAAGACAATATGCTGTTCATTTTATATAAAAACTAATGTTTATTACAAGTGCACATTTTCATTGCAAACAAGACCCTTGGATTTTATGCTGTCCGGTATTTCAATCCTATTTCAACTTTTTGCAGTTTGTATTTATTTGATCATGGTACGATTGACAGCTGCAATGCTCTGCATTATATATTGCATGGGTTTGCCATTGCTGCAGCCATGTGAAATTAAGCACTGCTATCGTATTTTTTTACTAAGGCATCGTTTTATAGAACAGGAGATGTTCACTGTGTCTTCCCTGGCTTTGTTTCTAGTTTTTTTTCCTTTGAGTTTGTAGGTATTCTGGTTCCAGAGTAAAACATGCCATTATAAACAAAGGGAGGAGCCTGGAGAAATAAATCTATAGAAAATTAAGTAGCAGAAACAAGTGCTTATCTGAACAGTTCCTTAGGAGTAACTCACCGCTCACTAAACCAAAGAACTGGCGCCAAGGCCCCCCTGCATAATCGCATTTTCAAACCTCTGCACTCTTACAGAGTGAAAAAGGGATGTTCTCTGCCCTAACCTAACAAATAATAAATAGCCCTATTAATAAAGGGAGAGAGGCTTTTAGTGATGGTTGAATAAAACATGCCCAATATAATTCATAAAAAATACACAGCGAGTTGCATTAGCCCTTTTCGGTCAAAATCGGGCTTCTTGAAGTCAACCGCATTTTTGCCACTCGCACCAGTGAGATCAGGATTTCACCCGCTGAGACTCATGGGACGATTGGTCAGTACATAAATCCCCACTCCAGCAAGGCACTAAAATTCACATATGTCCAACTGCAAACTCGAGGGGTTCTGTCAGAGCTTACGGACCCGGTTCTTTCCCGTCCCGCATCCCTCACGCCCACCGGCGCAGAAGAAACGCCAAGGGGGAAAAGCAGGCTGCGCCCAGGCGCGCGTCGCGCGCGCCTTCCCCTGCCCGGGGGCCGGCGAGAAGGGGGGAGGCCCCCGCGCGCCGCCCCTTGCTCAGGTCACCCCAGCCCCGCTGATCAGCGCTCCAACGGCTGCAGGAGCTGCTAATTCAAAAATTTTGATAAGGAGATGCCGTCAATATAAACCCACATCAAACGGAAAACGCAGTGTATGAAAGTCACGGGTTGTTAAAATATTTCCCCAACAGAGTCTCCTTCTTCGCTGTTTATTCTCTCTCTTTTGCCTTTCACTTAGCAGGGTAATTAAATCAGACTCCCAGGCTCGGTTTTAATTTCTGGTTCACATGCCCTCAAACCACGCTGCCGTGGTTTGGACTCACAATCATGTGGGGGAATATTTGTACAAAAATTGTATCAATACATTTTAATTTAAGACGATCATGAAAGCCTTTTTATGCATCACGGTATGTTCTGTAAAACCCTCTGCCTGTTGATAAACTATAAGCAGAAGCCATCAAATTAACTGACATAATTCCTTTGGCATTTTTCCTCTTAATTTTACTTTTTATTTACATGCTTATTTGCTAAAATGGAAATAACACCCTAACACAGAACAGATAAACAAGTGAATTTTGAATAGTCTGTACTCCAAGAAAGCACTTTTAATTTCTCCCACTCAGCTGCTTTTGCTCCCGTGTATTTGTGGCGCCTGTCATCTTTTAGGAAATTGTCAGATTAGATGGTAGCTTTGGCAGTGAAAGACCATATCATCCGTGTGCGTCTGTATAATTACAGGTTATTAATACAAATCCATTTTTCAGAGCGTTTCTCTACTTCAATATACAAATAAAGAACGGTGTTGGAAACGCAAAGCCATTCAGACACCACCACCGAGGCATTCGGCGCTCGTCCGCGTCCCCTCCTGCCTTCGGCAGCTCTCGGCGCTGGGTCCCCGCCGCGGCGGGCAGAGCGGCGGGGGCGAGGTGGGCTGCAGGCACCGCTCTGCGACGGGATTCCCATGGAGATCCACGGGAATCACACACGCCACAGCCGCCTCGACTGAATTTAATTGAATTGCATTATCAACGGCAGAATTTGACCCATATACAGAGGACTGCGTGCTGTCCAAAAATAGCTACAAGCCGGCGTTGAGCTCATCTTTCCAACATTTTGGCTAGCAAATGTCATTTTCCAGACCAACCTTTTTCATTTCAGTCATAGTATTTCATCTTAAGATTTTTCTTTTTAAATCAGCAACATAATTTGTCAGTGAAAAAGAGAAAAAAAGAAGAGAAAAAAATGGGGGAGAAGCAGAAAAGAGCACACATAAAACCTATCCGCTTAAACAAATTACCTAACAGGAAATTTAGATTACGTACATAAAAAACCACACTCCTCATAAATATTTATTACTATTTTTCTTCCGTGTTTTTATTTACTTGAGTATTTCTGATGTTCCTAACCCATCACCCATTCAAAAAATGCAATTGTTTTAAAGATTTAATCAACCCTTAATTGTTCTGACATCTACAAATGTAATGAATACAGTGTGCCTGAATAGATGCACAGCCTAAAGATGCTTCCAGCAGATAAGAGTTCTAAAGGCCACCCAGAGACAATTTAAAAAATAGAAGAAAGCCTTTCGAGATGGAGCAAAAATCTATTTTTCATCCACAAAAAAACCTCCCGGTGCAATCCCCATGCGTGCGCTCCCCCGTGCAAACGCCAGCGCGCAGCCGTTCTGGAGACGCTACGCAGGCCCACGCGAGGCAGCCTTTGCCGAAAGCTTCGCTCCCAACAACCCACCGCAACACCTCGGCGTGCCTCTCGCTCCGGCTCCGTGGAAGTCGGGGGGGGGGGGTTTCCAGCTCACGTTTACAGCCTGCGCTGCAGGACGAGTCTCACCCCATACAGAGACCTTGCAACAAAATCACCCTAGACCTGTCCTGCAAACTTGGGCTTCCTCGATTAGCAAAGTCTTTCATTCCAAACCACGTGAGATACCGTCAGCCTCTTTAAAGGTTCAGATTTTGCAGGAAGCAAGCTTGTATTAAAACCAATCAGGAAAAAAATCTAATTCTTGCAGTTGCCAAAAATGCTCTCTAAACAGCGCATCAAATGTCATCAAGGCAGAGCTATTCCTGAATTTGAAGACAGCCTGTAACAGAAGACCTAAGAGAGACCAGGCGTGCCCCTCGTCCCCAGCGGCGTTATGGAGAGGGCCAAGGGGATTCTCCGAGAACCGGACCGTGACGCACACAATAAAACCAGCCGCGGGCGTCGCATTCAGCGATCCCACGCGCGAAACGGTGAAAACGCTGCAGGAAAACCAGTCGCCCTAAGAGTACCCTTACCATTCCAGTTACGGTAGTCCCAAGTGCAGAGCTTTAGTAATTTGAAGGTCAGCTAACTGGAGGGCCACGCTGACTCTCCAATTTCTGCATTGCAATTCTGCGTTTAATGAATGAAAAACTCTCAAGACAACAACAAACTCCGCTTTCAACGCATGACCCCCTGCTCCATAGCCAAAAGCACCACAAATACTATTGAAAAAGAAACAGAAGATAGCAATCCCAGGAGGATTTATAATCAAAATATATTTTGAATGATCCCATTCATTTCATTTATAACTTCACGGATATTTTGTTGGCATGAGGAACGCTGAGCACCCCAGTGCCATGGCAGACACAAAGACTTTCCAGAACCTGCTCCAGCATCACAATTCCCTGTTCCCAGCTCAACAGCGTCGGCAGCATTTAAGGATATGTATCAATTGTTTCATCTTAATATATGTGAATTTATCTGCTAGGGGTAGTAACAGGAAGGGAGACTGCAAACGCGTATATTTAATATTGTAAGAACATGCAAAGCTTAAATACAACACTCTTGTTCAGGGAAAAAATCCAGACTATGGCAAAAGGAATCGTTGCTGGGAGGACGCTGCCTATCTGCCACTTGCTAGGCTGGCAGAAGTACGCAAATCACCACCGATATTTTTAAATCATATCTGTGTACAGATTTGTACCGCGTACCCATCGCTCAGCATCCGGGCACATATACGCATATTAAAATAATATACATCATTTGTCTACAAATCATACTTTCAGTACATTCTTACTGCTGGGGTGCAGATCTTTACGAATCCCCCACCGTTCGCCAAGCAAAGGCCTGAGTAAATGGACGCCAGCAGTGACCGAGGACGGAGGGAAAGGGCAGAGAGGAGCATCACGCAGCGACGGCGCGGTGGGCCGCGGCCCGCAATCAGCTTGGGCCAAAAGCAGAGTTGTTTGGATGCTGAAAACTCACGGCATTTTACAGACACTCTCATTAGCCTCCAAAATATCTCCTTCATATAGATTAGCTCCCTGTGAATAATACTTACAATATTTGCCTCGCACCTTTTTCCTAGTAAACGGTAAATGGCCTTACACGCGGGGTTGGCACAAGTCTTCAGCCTCGCACATTTAAACACCGAGCCTCCCTCGTCCGTGCCGGGAGGGCGCGTACCGCTCTCCCCGGCCAACGCCACGGGCGCCATCCAAAACTGGGTGAGCGGAGGTGGGCCTGCGCGGGGTTTAACCTCACCGGGCTGCACCTTCTGCTGGGACACAGCAACAAGGTGAAGGTCACCGAAACCAGCAGCAGCCGAGGAAGAAAAGATCAAAAGAGAGTAATTACTTCTAAAACCGCTTTTGAAATGACATCGCACCTACGTATAGTTGCACACACGTCACGTCCATGGTTCTGCAGTTACAAAATTAACACACACGCGCAAAATCCATCCACGCAGCGCACATCTTCCAGGCCCTTCTCCTGCAGACCTCTATTCACCCAAGTAATGCTCCTGAAGTCAATGGAAATGCTCTTGTAAACAAGGACTTACAAGAACCCAACGTGACAATGATTTCAAAAGGAGTTTTGACTGTGCAATTGTTGCTGGATTAGGGTCTTCAGAAACACCGAGCTCGCTCTGAAGAGCACAGAATTCAAATCTGCAAAGTGCGGGGGCCTCCAGAGCGGATCCCGGGAAGCACTGAAGGACAGGCTCAGCCTCGAGTATGGGAACGGCTCCTGGGCTCCCCCCAAAGATGGGCAACACGCCTACGGAAGGGACGGAGCTCGGAAAAAAACCACGGGCTCTCCTCCCTCCCTTTTATAAGCCACTGACCTAAACTGAACCGTATCACATTACTGCCTAAATTAACACAGAATAAACTGCACAAGTACCTCGGTACGTTAAAAAAAAAAAGAGGAAAAAAAAGAAAGAAAAAAAAGGGGAAAAAAAAAAAGAAAACCCACTTGGCAGCCATGTTTTCTACAAAATAAGCCTATTTGGTGAAATTCTCATTTAAAATAATTGATTCAACAATAAAACAGCAGCATAGACCAGAAGCGCAAACAGCAGTATTTATCAATGGCACTTGCCCAGATAAGTAAAAGTTTGTAATAAATAGATCACCCATTACTTTGCTTATATAAATGCAAAACAGAGCAACAAAACAGAGCAACAATACAAAAGACAAATAAATGAGTTAGACACGGAGTCCGTGAGTTTAAGAAGTCTCCCCTGTATTTAATAAAGCATGATTTTTTTTTTTTTTTTTAGAAACACTAACAGATCCCTTGCAGATAGTTTTTATCTTTATATTATTATATAAGACATTTTGTGTTTAAAGTGAACTATTGCTTCATCTAGGTGGCCCCTCTGCTGGGCATAGAAACTAGGTTGCGAACAAAATAAAAAAAAATCACCATTGGAAATTACAAATCATACAACTTTAAAGCATTTTGATCTTTTTTTGTTTCCCCCTCAGTCCAAAGAGAGAAAGGATTGAATCGCTGGGAATGCAGAAGTCTGCGTTTTAGCGTAAATTTCTGTGCCTACGTAAAATAAAAAAGCAGCCAGCCGGAGTCACGGTTAGTTGAGAGACGAAGGAAAATATGCAATTATAGTTCATCCCATTCTATGAGCTCAGCAGGTGGAAAACATTTAAACCAGTGACTTGTCGGAACCGAACCTAATTCTTTGCTTCTAACCCAGGCCAAAGTCCTCTTGGAACGAGTGAGACTTTTGCTTTTGAAGAACTGAGCATTTGGGATTCTGCAATCGTTTATCATTAAAACATTAAATCTGACATTTCACAAGGTTCCAGGATTTTTTTTGTTTTGTTTCACTTTTCTCCAAGAAAATCAGTATGTATCTAGTGCAAAGTATTCTCCCCCGCTGCCCTGCAGAGAACTTCATATATAGCAAGTGCTATCAAACAATTGACTTTGTATCAGCTCTAAAAAAGGATTAAAATTACTTTCATGACATTGAGGTTATGCTGTGTTCAAAACCATCCAATTGGGGGGGTGGGGGGGAGGAAAAATTACCTTTGGAGAATTAATTCAACTAAAAATGGATCAATTAAAAACCGTATCTTTGCAAGTTTTTTACATTTACAATACATTTTTGCTTATGCATAAAATAAGCATTTCGAATACGTCGTCTCTTAGCACAGACCGAGAATAGGTTAAGATATTTAACAATTTGCTTAGTTTCCAATTTTGAAAGGTAACGCAGAGCGTAACACGCCATTTCTCCTCCAACAACCGGGGCTGCGGATGGAAGGAAAGGCTGGAGCGTCACTGGCCGCTATCCGCACCGACACCAGGGTTTCCACTTCCACCAAAGCAACAGAGCTATACCGGATTATCGGTAGAGTGGATCGTTCTTTCTCAGGGCTATTTTACCCAAGAGAATCCATTTAAAATTGCTTCAAACATCAAATGAAACACGAGTTATCTAAACATCAGATTTTCTAATTTTATTAAAAACGCACAAATTTTATCCAACATGTTTTCTTTCATACAGTGAATGGTCTAATATGCACTGGAGGTCACACAAGCTTAGGTTTATTAGAACAATAAAAGACATATGAGAAATTTAATATATAAAGAAAAAAGTAGCAGCTGTTGACTGCATATTTGACCATAAAATTTAAATATTTTGGACTTTTATTTTAAAGACACAAAAATAAAACCTGTGTGGGTCTATATAAGTCATATTAACAATTCCATGAATGTTCAACAGGACTAAAAATTAGCAAAGATGTTTTTTTTTTTTTTTAAACCTTGTAACACTTTTTAAACACCTTCTCGGGTTGCTGGTGCAAAGCACCTTACAGTATTTGTGCTATATATTTACTTTATTTGGCAACTGTCTGGGTTTCGTGGGGTTTTTTTTCTTTGCCTTCTGTAAACAACACCTTTTACAAACTAGCACAGTGAACCACAAGCCCTGCAATCTGTTAGAACATCTACAGAAAAGAAAATGAACTATTTTGGTTGGTTGCTCAAAATATTTTGCTTTTGAACAAGAGGTTCTAAAACAGGATTTATTAGTAAAACATTGAACTCCTGAATTTAACATTAGACGTAAACAGTTGACTGTTTTTAGTTCAATAGAGTCTTTTTGTTTAGCTTTTCTCTCTCTGTGAAGGTAGAATACTTTTTGTTTGTTTGCTTTTTTCAAGTCATTTTCGTTAGAGGTCTGGGTGGTGACCTTTGCTAGGATGAGGAGGTTTTGTACGTGTAGCTTTGTGAAGGTAGAAGAGTTGGTGCTGAGGGCTTAACATTTAGTATTTGCTATTTAGGAAAACAAAACAAAAACAAAGGAAAAAGAAAGTTGTCCCACCTGATAGTCAGCAGGCTGAAATGGCTGAAGCTAAAAAGTTTCTTGTTGTCGAACTTTCTGAGAGACAAAAATGAACAAACAAATTCATAATGCCAGAACCATCCTTAACCGGGAACGCTAGAGTTCTTGAAGCTTTTTTCCCCCTTTTCTTTGACCTTTCCTTCATTCAATTATTAATTTTTTAAATGAGAAGTTTCTAAGGATTGTGGCTCTTAGGATGACATCCAACAGGGTAATCAAACTTACGCCATCCTAGGGTATGGCAGCACTTTACTGTACAGCTTCACCAGTTTCTTTGTCAATGGTACAAAAAAGTCCCCTTGCTTGTTTGATACAACCATAACCTGGAGATTGTCCTGGTCTAGAGCAAAGCTTGCCTTGGAGCGATTTGGATTCAGTTCGTTCCCAAGGTAATATTGTCTTAGGGCAGGAGAGATGTTATATTTATTCATTTCTGTACACCGTAACAATAAGCAGACTAGATGATCATCACTTACTTAGACCCAGTTTGTTTTAAAGCTACCACACAGCTGCTTCATTCATTTCTGGTGGATGTGACAAGTGATTGCCGTAGTTAGCACCACCGTTGACGGATATCGAAGAAAATGGAGGACTGGGGCCAAAAACTTCTGCGGACATGGAGTGCAAGGACCCGGGCAGGTTGGGTTCGGGGCTGGGCGAGTCTCCGGGAGGGTGCGACATGATGTCAGTGAAGCGCTGAGCCTCACTGGAGGGGTGATGTCCGGGCAGGGGGTGATCCATGGCCCCCAGGGGAGTGCCTGACGGCCCCGAGGAGGGCACGAACGGGAGATCCACGGGTGTCTGAGCTTGAGATGAGGGAGGTCCTTGCGGGAAGAAATCGTAATTGCTTCCAGGGCCGTAATACTCGCTCTGATAATCTGGTGGACAAGGAGAGACAGAAGGAAGGTAACACACACACACACAGGCGAAGCAACCGAGCAGAAAAGACACGAGCGCACGCTTTCACGGCGGTGTGCCTCAAAATGTCACCCGGAGCCCGCTGAACCCGAGGGGTTTGGAAACGTGCTCAGGGCCGAGACCAGGGACCCCCTTCCAGCAGAGCCCCCGGCCGGCAGCGGGGGCACCGAAACCACACGGCCGGGCCTGCCAAGACGCGTGGGTCCGGCAACGGCAGGGCAACGACCCCCGCCGGGCTCCGGGGGGCGAGCAAACCTCCCCCGGGGTGGGGTGGGGGGAACCCCGCCGGCGCGGCGCGCTGGCCCCGCGGCGGGGAGCGGGCACGGCCCCGCGGGGGGGGCACGAAGGCGAGGGGGCGTGGGAGCGTTACCCACCTCCGTAGAAGGAGAAGGGCCCGTTGGGGATGAGCTCCCCCGGCTCCAGGCGGTCCACCAGCGGCCGCATCCTGCGGGGGCTGCGGAAGAAGGCGTGCCGGCGGGCGCCCAGCGCGCTCAGCTGCTTCATGCGCCGCTCCTTGGAGCGCCGGTTCTGGAACCAGACCTGGGCGGGCGGCGGGAGAGGCACCGGTCACGGGAGCCGCGGTCGCGGGTGTCCCCGTCCCCCGTCTCCCCCCCCCCCCCCCCCCGCCGTCTCTTTTGGGGGGTGAGGGCGGGCGGCCCTGCTCCGGCGGCGGGAGCGGCCCCGACCCCGCGTTACCAAGGGGGCCGAGCCCACGCGTGACGGCGGCCCGGGCGCTCCCCGCCGCCCGCAGCTCGCCGGCTGCAGGTCAAGAATGATTGAGTTAATTCTTATTACCCTGACAAGATTACTCCTAATTACCCTCACACTGAGACTCTCCAATCTAACCTCGTCTTTAATGGTCCTTTAACCCCCCATTACCCCCAGCGCTGCGGGTTTATAAACCTTTTAATAATTCCAGCGCATTGTCATCCTTATTTATCCATTAACCCCTCACATTTATGGTTATTAATTTCGAGACCATTTACAGCTTCTTTAGGACTTTCTAAAAGCAACCCGCAGCTCTGCCCCTGCCCACCGGCCGGGGCCGGGGGGTGCTGGCCCCCCACCATAACGATTTCAAAGGGCGGCGGGGCTTCCCGCGGCCCGCAGCGGGCCTGGCCCTGCCCGGTGCCCGGTGCCCCGGGGGGGCCGCGGTACCTGGATGACCCGCATGTTGAGGCCGGTCTCCTGCGCCAGCTGCTCCCTGATGTGCCGGGTGGGTTTGGGGGTGGCCGCGAAGGCGGCTTTCAGAGTCTCTAGCTGTTTGGCTTTGATGGTGGTGCGGGGTCCCCGCCGCTTGGCCCCCAGGTTCTGGTCGTCGTTTTCGTTGCTGCCCGTCTCCTTGTCGGAGACGTTGGCGCTTTCCGAGTCCTTGGCGTCGTCCTGGGAGGGGTCTTGGGAGTCGGGGGACAGGCTGGGGTCACTGCCGGTGGTGGCTGGGCGAGAGCAAAGCGGGTCACGCTGAGCCTGGGGGCGGCCGGGGGGCGACAGCGACCGGGGGGGATGGGCCGCGGTACGGCCCGGGGAGAGGAGAGGGGAAGGGAGGAGAGAGAAGGGAGAGGAGAAGGGAAGGGAGAGGAGAAGGGAAGGAAGAGGAGAAGGGAAGGGAGAGGAGAAGGGAAGGGAGAGGAGAAGGGAAGGGAGAGGAGAAGGGAAGGAAGAGGAGAAGGGAAGGAAGAGGAGAGGAGAAAGAAGAGAAGGAAGAGGAGAAAGAAGAGAAGGGAGAGGAGAAAGAAGAGAAGGGAGAGGAGAAAGAAGAGAAGGGAGAGGAGAAAGAAGAGAAGGGAGAGGAGAAAGAAGAGAAGGGAGAGGAGAAAGAAGGGAGAAGAGAAGGGAGAGAAGGGAGAAGAGAAGGGAGAGAAGGGAGAAGAGAAGGGAGAGAAGGGAGAGGGAGAAGAGAAGGGAGAGGAAGAAGGAGAAGGGAGAGGAAGAAGGAGAAGGGAGAGGAAGAAGGAGAAGGGAGAGGAAGAAGGAGAAGGGAGAGGAAGAAGGAGAAGGGAGAGGAAGAAGGAGAAGGGAGAGGAAGAAGGAGAAGGGAGAGGAAGAAGGAGAAGGGAGAGGAAGGAGAAGAAGGGAGAGGAAGGAGAAGAAGGGAGAGGAAGGAGAAGAAGGGAGAGGAAGGAGAAGAAGGGAGAGGAAGGAGAAGAAGGGAGAGGAAGGAGGAGAAGGGAGAGGAAGGAGGAGAAGGGAGAGGAAGGAGGAGAAGGGAGAGGAAGGAGGAGAAGGGAGAGGAAGGAGGAGAACGGAAGGGAGAGGAGAAGGGAAGGGAGAGGAGAAGGGAAGGGAGAGGAGAAGGGAAGGGAGAGGAGAAGGGAAGGGAGAGGAGAAGGGAAAGGGAGAGGAGAAGGGAAAGGGAGAGGAGAAGGGAAAGGGAGAGGAGAAGGGAAAGGGAGAGGAGAAGGGAAAGGGAGAGGAGAAGGGAAAGGGAGAGGAGAAGGGAAAGGGAGAGGAGAAGGGAAAGGGAGAGGAGAAGGGAAAGGGAGAGGAGAAGGGAAAGGGAGAGGAGGAAGAAGGGAGAGGAGAGCGGCTCTCACCCCACAGAGAAGCCGGGGCTGAGCGCATCCCTGCCCCGCATCGCATCGCGCCGGCCGCGCTCCCTCACCTGAATGCAGGCTGTTTTCTTTGGCAGTATTGCTGTTATTTAGGTAATCTTCTTTGCAGACAAACTTGTTTTCGTCTATGATGTAGAGCTCCTCGCCGGTGGAGAGTTGCTTGTTACACATCATACACGTAAAACAGTTCAAGTGGAACACTTTGCTCCGCGCCCTGCGGACCAGGTCGCTGGGGGAGATGCCCTGGGCACAGCCCGCGCACTTGGTCCCGAAACACCTGCGGAGAGAGCGCGGGCAGCGGTCAGCACCGCCCGCCCCGCCGCCGGGCCCCGCCGCCCCCCGCGCCCCCCGCCGCCGCCTCCGCTCGCCCCGGCGAGCCGCACCGCTTGGCCACGCAAAATGACATGAAAGAAAGCAGCCCTCCACAGCCTTCCCAGCCAGCGAATGCCTGAAATGGTATCTTTAAAAAAAAAAAAAAAAAGAAAACAAAAAACCAAAAAACCCAAAAAGACCCGATCTGGGCAGAGGACGAAGTGCTGAGGGATTAATTCAGCACCGGGGCTGCCTTGTCCGGGGCTCCCCCTCCGCGCCCCGACACACCGATTAACGGCACTCTAATGAACACGAAGCAGAAATTCTTATATTAAGAATTATTCCTCGGCCACGGCCGCGCACCGGCCGGAGGAGCCGCCGATACCGGCTGGGCCGGCGCCGGGGAGCCGAGGCTCGGGGCCTCCAAGCGCTCCGCTCCGGCCGGGGCCGCCCCGCGGGGCTCCCGGCAGCCGGGCCCGGGGCTGCGCCCGCCTCTGCCCGGGGAGCGGCGGCGGCGGCGGGGCTCGGGGCAGCGCTGGGCCGCCCGGGCGGTGCGGTCGGTCCGCCGGCGTGCGGCGGGGGCGGGCGGGAAGGGCTCCGCGGCCGCCCCCGCCCCGAGCCGGCCCCTGCCGTTGTCGCCGGTGTGCGCGGCCGGGCAGGGGCACCGGCGGCCCGCTCCCAGCCCGGGATTTACTGCGGTGCCGCCGCGGGCCGGGGCCCGCCGGGATGCGCGGGGGAAGCGGCGGCGAGCGAGCGCGGGTACCCGCTCCCCCCCATCAATCGCCGGGGGTGTCGGGGGGGGTCCGCTGCCCTGCGGGGGGGCTCGGCTGGGTCTGACGGGCGGCGCTGGGCCCGCGGAGCCCCGCACCGGGCCTTCCCCGCCGGGGCGGCACCGGGCTCCGGGCGGGCTGGGAAGAACGCCGGGCTCCGGCCCGCGGATGGCCGCGGAAAGCCCCGCCGGGAAGCCCCGGCAACTGCCGCTGCTGCAGCGGCGGCGGGGTGGCCCCCGCTCCGCAGCACCGGGCCCGGGACGGCCCCCGCCCGGCCCGCACCGCCCCCGCTCCCGCTCCCGCTCCGCCGGTCGATAGTTTCGATGCAACTTTGGGGAACGGGAGCTCGGCCGGTGCCCGCGGAGAGCGGCCGGGCCTCGCCCTGCGGGCCCCGACGGGGCGCCCCTTCCCCGGGCCCGACCCCCGCCCGCCGCACCGGGAGCAGCACCGGGAGCAGCAGCACCGGGGCCGGGGGGGTTTGGTGTGCGCGGGGGGGGGGGGGGGAGGGAAGAGGCGTTTGTGGGTCACACCAACAACGGGGGAAAACAACAACAACAACAACAAAAAAAAAAAAAAAAGGGAAAAAGGGAGATGAAAAATGGATGCAAAGGAGCTGCGGCTCCGGGCAGGGGGGTCCGGTACTTACCGAAAGAAGTCGTTTTTGCAGTAAAGCTTGCCTTCTCGCGAAAAGCATTTCTCTGTCAAATTGCATTTACATTCACAGCACTGAACACACTTCACATGCCAAGCCCTGTCCAGTACATTCAACAAAAACCGGTCCAAGATCGGCCTTTTGCAGCCTGCACAGTGAACCATTGTCTTTGGTTATTTCTGAGAGTGGGGGTATTGGTTTCCCAGATGTCAAGCAAAAAAAAAAAAAAAATTAAAAACGGCAAAAAAATTTTAAAAGACGACAACACCGGCGTAGGTTTGCTTTTTTTGTGTGTGTGTTTGTTTTAAAAGCCTTGGAGAAGTGAAGGAGGAGAAAAAGAAAGGGAGGAAAAAAAATCTTCGTTCGAGTGTCCTAGGAGGGATACACAGGAGAAACCACCCACTGCCCGAGGAGACCAGCGCTTCGACACAACCGCAGAATCCCGGCCGCTACCAACCACGACAGCAACAACAACAATAATAATAATAATAATAATAATAGTAACAATAAAACAACAACGACTATAAAGATCGGCGCTCATAAAAATTAAAAAACAACAATTAAAAAAAAAAAACCGCCAAAAAGCGAGCGTGATGAGTTTTTCTCAGGTCTGAGGTAGAGCAGTCAGGAGTCAAAGTGCTTTTCCCAAAGAGAAATCAAAGGAGGAAAAAAAAAATAAAAATAAAAATAACAAAAGGAGACATGGAGACCCGACAGCGGTCAGAAGGGCTTGGGCTGCTGCCGCGGCGACATGGCCCTACGCGCCGCGGAGCGGGCCGCCGTCCTTACGCGGGTTGGGGGGGACGCTCCGCAGCTCCTGGCTCCGTCCTCTCTCCTCTCTCTCTCCTCTCTCCCTCGACGTCCCGGCGGCACCGTCGCGCCCGGCTCCTACCTACCCCCGCGCACCGCCCTGCGCGCTACCCGCGGCGGCCGGCCGCGTCCCCGCCGAGCCGGCGCGGCATCTCCCGGCGCTGCCGGCTTTTGTTCCGCCTCCCGCGGCAGGGGCAGGGGCAGCGGGCCGGGCCGGTGGCGGAGGGCAGGGCAGGGCAGGGCAGGGCGGAGAGCGGCGCTGCCCGCGCCGTCCCGGCAGCGCAGGGCGCACCGCATGTTCCCGGCAGCCCCGCGGCCGCAGCCTTATGCACCGCGCCCAGACGTCACCGCTCGCCCCGGCCAATCGCCGCCGCCGCCGCCGTCCCCCGACCGCCCCCCCCCCCCCGTCCGTCCCCGTTCCCCCCCCCCCCAGCTCCGCGCCGCCGCCGGACGGGGCGTCCGCGCCCCTTTATAGAGCCGCCGGGGCGAGGCCGCCCGCCTCCGCCCGCACCCGGCCCGCACCGCGGAGGGACGGACGGCCCGCTGCCGCTCGGGCCCGGCCGAGGCGCGCCCTGCAGCGGGTAGGTGTGCGGGTGCGCGGGCTGAGGCGGCGGCGGCGGGGAGGGGTGGTGGGGGTGGTGGTGGTGGTGGTGGGGATCGGCACCCCCCGTTGGAGTCTGGCACCCCCCGTTGGGGTCCGGTACCCCCCGTTGGGGTCTGGCACCCCCACAGGGTTACGCATCCGTTATAGGGAGCCACCGACCGGTTCCCGCCGCCGAGCAGCGGAACGGTTCGTTGGGAATAAGCGGCGTTCAACGAGTTCCCGGTTTAACGCGGGTTTCCCCCGTGATAAACGGCGGGCCCCGAGGGCGCGGGGCGCGGAGCCTCCCGCCGGGCGCTGCGCTGCGCCTCGCCGAGGGAAAACCCGCGACGGCTCGACTTTACCGGGAGAAAAGGTGCGGAAAGGCCGGGCCGGCGGCCCGGGGCGCTCCGACGGCCCCGGGCGGGGCCGCGCCGGCGGGGAGGGGGCTGCGGGCCCCGCTGCCGCCCGGCCGCCGCGGGCAGAGCGAAGCCTCCGGTAACTTCGCAGTGATTCCGTTGCTCGCAGCGCCCGTCTGGGGCCGATCGGCACCGGCCGCCGCTGATGTACTTTTTATTTCTTCTTTTTTTTTTTTTAGCAAATAAAAATGCATTTGCTTTTACCTTCCAGGGGCTCGGTCGGTCGCCGGGGCGGTTAGGAGGGACGTGATTTCCCTTCCCTTCGCGCTTTGCTGCCCGGCGGGAGCTGCCGCTCCGGGGAGGTGTCGCCGCCCGGGCCCCGGTTCCCCGCCGGCCCCTCCGCGGCGGAGCCCCCGCTCTCACCTTCCCCGCGGGCTGATTGATCTGCTGGCGGGGAATTAGGAGGGCAACGGCGGATTAATTGACCTGAGGGTGCCCAGGGGTTACACACACGGCTGCGGGCGCGGCGGGGCGCGCACCTTCCGCGGCCGCGGCCGTCCCGGGAGCCCGCAGCATCCCCCGCCTCCCCGCGCCCTTCCCCACAGTCCGCGCCCTCTTTCACGTCTGTTTTCCTCGTCCTTGAGGGGAGGGAAAAAACCAAAAAAAAAAAAAGTGGGGGAGGAAGAAATTGGAAAATAAAAAGGCAGGAAAACGGCAGGAAAATCGGCTCGGCGCCCTGCCCGCCGCTCCGGCCCGGGGGCGGACGGGGCCGGCGGGGGTGCGGAGCCTGCCCGGGCCGGGAGAGCCTGCGGGGCAGTTCCCGGGCCGAGGCATGGCCTCGGTGCTCCTGCGGGGCTTTAAAAGCGCCGGGGCTGCGTCCGCGATTTGCTCTCCCCCCTCCCCAGGTCTCCCTGTGCCCCCGGGTCGGAGCCGGCCATCACCGCCCCGTCGGGGCCGCGCACCGGGGCGCGCAGGGCTCTCCGCGTCCCTGCCCAGCTGTTGGTTTTGCTTTGCCTCCGCTTGCGGGGATCAATAGAGCCCCGGGCACCCCCCGCCCGCCCGGTCCCCCCGCATATGGGCGGCTTCTCATGCGGAGCGGAGGGGCCGGGGCGGCCCCGCTCCGCCGCCCGGGAAGGCGACAGCTGTGGGCTGCCGTCAGGGGACCGCTTCCCTTTGACCGCGGGCCCCGAGTGACATGTGTTGGTGGGGATGAATGAGGGGAAGGAGATGAGCATCTTATGTCCATCAAGCACCAGTTTTTCACAGCGATTTTTTTTTTCTTCCCCCCCCCCCTTTCCCAGGCGTTAGCGAAAGCATCTGGTTATCCCCTGCCCCCTCCCGCCCCGCCGGCTCCGCGCAGGGCCCGGGGACGCCGAGGCGGGGACAGACCGCTGTGCCCCCCCCCCTCCCCGGGCTGCGGGGGGAGCGGACCCCGCCGGCCCCGGGTCCCCGCCGCTCCGGGCAGCGCTGATTCCGCGGCGGGGCTCCCTGCCCGCCCGGGCACACGCAAATCCCCCCGAAACCCCGCTCCGCAGAGGCAGCAAGCGCACACCGAGGGGGGGCTGCTCCCCCCGGGGCGGTGGGGACCGTGGGGTGCCCTGGGTCCGCCTCGCCGCCCCCCCCCCGGGGGGACCCCGACTCAGCGCAGGCGTTTGGGAGGGGGAAAACGCCAGCGCTGTTTCCAGCAGGCTCCGAAAAGAAAAACTCGCCGAGCCCGGCCTCCCACGGGCCTCCTCTGCCCCGCGGGACAGGCGTGTCCCGGCGTGGGGCACCCACGGAGCCTGCGGGGAGGGGGGAAATAATCCCCCCCCCGGCCACGGGGCTGGTGGGCACGGCAGCACCCGGCCTGCCGCCGCCCCTCCGAGGGCAAATGCGTCCAGGATGGGTTTTTTTTGTTTTTCATTGTATTTTGCGATTCGCCCGGGCCCGTTCCCGGCCGGGCCCAAGCCCCCAGCGCCCGCGGCGGGCGGGGCCGAGGCCCCCCGTACCCGGGGAGAGGCGGCCGGGGCGTTTCGGAGCCGAGCAACCCCGCCCGGCCCCGGTGCTGAAAAAGAGGGAAATTAGAAGAGTAAAAAAAAAAATAATTTAAATCTAATACAGAAGGAAAAAAAAAAAAAAAAGGTCCCTTTCAGGCGAGTTTGAATTTGCATTTTATTGGTGTCGTTCCCGTCTTTTTAGTTAAACATCACCCTGTTTATCATCAGCCTTTCTACACCGCTGCGCTCGGTAATGGGATTTCTCTCTCCTTTACGGGGCACTGGTGCCGTACGAAGCGGAGGCCGTCCGGGGCTGCGGGCAGAGCTCCGGGGGCCGCGGCCGGTGCGGTGCGGTGCGGTGCGGTGCATCCCCCATCCCCAGCCGCTCCATCCCCCGGAGCGGAGCCGAGGAAGAAACTTCCCTCCCGCCTGGGCACGGACACTTTCTTTGCCGTGTCCGCCCCCCGGTAGCACTAAGCTTTCCCTTTTCCCCCGTTATTTTTAAATTATTTTTTAAATTTTCTTTTTTCAACGTTTCACAACGCCCGCGCCCGGGATGGCTGATGCTACCGGGCTTTGAGCGACCGGCGGAGCCATCAGAAATACGTCGCGAAGTCGCTTCGTCCCCGCGGCCCGGCAGCATCCCCAGACGGGGGGGAGGCAGCTCCGAGCCCCCCCCCCCCCCGGCTCCGACCCCTCCGCATCCCGGCTTAACGATGCCCGGGACGGCGGCGGTCGCGGCGGGTCGGAGCGGCCCCCGCCGTCCCGGGCATCGCTGGGGGTGGGACAGCAAGGGGACACCTTCCCCCCCAAACTTTCCCCCGTAGGAAAAGCGCCTCCGCCTGATTAAATATATATGCGGCTAATGCACTAAACAAATATTGAAGTTAAGATGTAATTAAGCCTGTAGAACATCCCCGCGCAATAAACCCGTTGCTGGACAGGATCCATCGCCAGGTTTGTTTTAAAGGAGCTTGGGAAAAAAAAAAAAAATCTTTAAATTATGTATTAGAAGTTCCCAGTTTATTCTGCCACACTCGGGTCGATGCTGAGGGTAAACACGCCCGGGCGGTCCCGCACCGTGTCCCCCCCTCCCCGGCTCCGCTCGCTTTTCCCTTCTCCTATTTATTTTTCGGCCCCCCTCCCCCTTGATTAGCCCTCCCGGGGTTCCTTCCACGTCGCTAAATGTTGTCGCTTACACTCAAAGCTCATGCATTGTTTATGGGAAATATAGTTAATAAATAATTACAAATCCGAGGTGTGCGTGCGTTTGACTGAGAGCTGCCGGCGGAGACGGGAGAGAGCCCGGGAGGGGTCGGCGGTGGCCGGGGGGGTCCGAGCCCACCCGGGAGCGGGTCCCGGGGGGGGGGGGGTCCGCCGTGGCCGGCCGGGGGTCGGGGCGAGCCCGGCGGGGGAGCCCGGGTGCGAGAGGGCTGAAGGGGGGGGATTCTTCACGTTGTTAAAGAGAGAAAGGGCAGATAAAAGACGAATAAAAGAGAAAAGAAAGAAAAGTAAAGAGGTGGCGGGGGCGGGGGGAGACTATAAAAAAAGAGGGTGAAACAAACCCCAGGAGGATGCCCCGATCCCGGCTCATCCATCTTCATTGTCTCCGTGTGTGCAAAAGCAACTCCAGTATAAGGAAAAGCCACTATCAAAGCCATGGCTTTATTTTATATCCTATAGATCAGGAGGGAGGCAAAGCTTTATTTTCGCCCAGAGACAGATATTTTATTTCTCTCTTACGGTTTTATGTGTGAGAGATGTCAAAAAGGTAAAATAGATTGCTAATGCATAGGCAAAACGAAGCTGTTTTGGCATGCTCTGTGTCATGAGGTCTCCCAGGGAGAGCAGGCTGGGGATTTAGGGCTGATGGGAGACTCTGGGGGATTTCTGCTAAAACATCTCTCTCCATAAATTCAGCCGCATGGTCAGCTCGATAGGGAGAAGGAGTTTTAAAGGGGAAGAGTTGGAGCGCGGCGGGAAGGCGCGGCGGAGCGGGGACCCCCGCCCCCGGCCCCGGGGGGCTCCGTGCCTTCCCCCCGCCGAGCCGGCGGCGCAGAGCGCCCCGGGCTCCTCCCGCCCTGCCTGTGGGCACCCGTCTCCCCCAACAGCCCCGCTCCAGCGCACTCCTCACCCCATTTTATCCCTCCCCCCCCCCCAAACCAGGCGGCCGCCCCCGATCGCCGGTCCGAGCCCATCGGCGGGGGCCGGAGCCGCAGCCCCGCCGCCGCAGGCAGCCGCCGCCGCCGCTCGCTGCTCCGCATCTGCCTCGCCGCCGAACCCCGGCAGCGGATTTGCAAGGACCTTTTTGCAAAGTTAAAATATATCTCCCCAAGCTGCAACAATTTTCATACTTTTTGACCTCGGGGATTTACTTAGCACGTTAAGTTCAAGGCTCAGAAGCCCAAGGCTATTACTCACTTAGGCACTCCCACCACCAACACTTTTCACCACATATTTTATCATTTGACTTCCTGGCTTAAATTCATGTTATGGCAAATAATGGATGGTAATACTTTCCCCCTTCCCCATGTTAATTGTCTTGTCTGACAACCTCCGCATTTGAAATGATTTAAAGCAAACAACGGTGCAGCGAGACCAGGAGACAAACCGGCACAAAACATCTGCAGGAACCCTGCAGCTCCGGCTCTTCCCTGGCAAGTTGGTGGCTGGCTCCGGGGCCCGGATCCAGAGCACAGCCAGGCCCCCCCAGAAAGCAGCGCCCACCTCTTGCTGGGGTTTTTGGGGTGCTAAGGCACCTCCTCCCCAGCGCCCTGCAGCCCCCAGGGCGCCGTGCGACCGCGCTCGGCCCTGCCCCGGGCCCCGCCGGTTTTGCTGCCCGAAATACCGCTCTTCTTGAGGTGGCTGAAATGGGGAAACAAAACAGAGTGCTATTTGCAAATTAAAAAAAGCAAGGTGTAGTTGATTAGCAAATTAATTATTTCAGTACCCCCAGGATTATATTGTTTTTCTAAGTTCTGTGGGCCTGTGTAATTTACTAATTTCACAGTCACTGAACTTCCCTGGGAGTGAGAGTCAATCTCAGCCACCTATCTCACACGTACACGCGATTTTGTGCCGAGGCAGCGGGGCTGTCGGCAGTGTCGGAGGGAAGCGAGTGCCCAGACCTTCCCCCCTGCTCCCGCTGCTGACCTGCTGCGTGACTCTGCGCAAATTCTTTGTTTTTCTTGTTTCTGAGGGTGGACAGTACCTTCCTACCCAGCAAGAACCTATCTTCCTGCTTAGAAAGGAGGAGCTGCACGGACTTTCCTCTACCGAGCACTGTCACTGGCTTCCCGTACACGTACAGAAAAAGGGCTGCTGCATTATTTGTCCTTTACAAGCAGCTGGAGAAGAAGGTTCCCGATGTCAGAGGTTTTTTGGCATCAGCAGAATGTCAGCTTTTGGTGTCTGACATCACCGTCACGCAGAGCATTTGAGAAAAATAATTGAAATCAAAACAAATAGGACTATCCCAATAAAATACAGGGACAATACGCCTACACTGGTGGGAAGCCAGCACTGCCCTCTGCCTACCTGCTGCAGATGCAGGAGCAGATCTCGGTTCGGGCTGATAAAACAGCATCACCTGGACCAGGTACCACAGCACCACAAACTTCCCTCGCCGCTTGCGAAAATGAATCCAGAGCTCCTGGCTGTATTTATATCTGTCTGCTCAGTCGCGACCTCTGATTAATCTTCTTCTATATATAGATTCTGTAATTTGATACCACGGTACTATATAATATCCTATGTCACACCCTATTTATATAGGCTTCTATTTTAAGGCTTCTGACAGGACGTGGAGGCTCTGGCCAGCGTGCCCTTCTTTCTCCCCGCTTTATCATAGGCCCATAAATTGAGGCAGCTGGGTTTATGCAGTTTGAGCCCAACAAAGTTCCCAGTTGCCGGGTGCCTGCAGCCCAGTACAACATTTTGCCTGCCTGGGCCAGGTGGGCAAGAGCCAGGTAAAAGGCAGACGCGGCGTGGGAGCCCGTGGCTCAAAGTGCTCGCACGCCCCTGCACGGCAAGCGTGGAGGCAATTAAAGAGGTCCCTGGCACACGCCAGACAGGGCTTGTTAGCACTGCACAGCACTGCGCTGCTCGTGACACCTGAGCTACTAATTGAGCATCTGAGTCTATAGGGTCACCACTGCACTGGCATGAAATGGGAGCATTGCAGTAAGGAGATGTGGCCAAACATGTTAATTTATAAAAAATGCATTTTTAAAAGCCCTGTTACCTTCTCTTTCTTTGTACAGCAGTAAGTGATGTTCTAAGTTTGGCTGTACACATATGCAGCTTATTTCACCACTATAGCAAGGGTGTGGGATGCACAGCCACAATCCCATTACTCTGAAATGCATCAATATACCATTTTCAAGAGGATAAAAAAACCAGATCATTTTGTTCTAGAAGGTGAAATTTCACTCGTTTCAAATAATTTTTCCAGGAGAAGCCCGGGGTAGCGCTCAGTCCCCGCGAGGGCCCTGCCTGACGATGCCCTGCTGTCCTCTGCTGCGCTCCAGGACGGGTCCCTCGGGCAGGGCAGAGCCGCACACCGGCATTAACCAAGGACCAGATCTCCATGCTCAGAAGCTCACTTTAAAAACCCCACATTAGTTCTAAAAAAATCATTCCTCAGTGTCATCGTTGCTCATATTCCAGCTGGGCGCGGAGATCCTCGCCAGAACGGCTGTGCCGCTGGGGCAGCGTGGGAGGGCAGAGGGCAGGGAGCAGCTCCTCGAGGGTCACCCAGAGACGGGCGCAACCCAAATCTCCCAACTCCCACGCAGATATGCAGCACCCTGCAGACTCCATCACCCCTCAGCTCCCTTCCTTATCGTGTTGCCTGGTGGATGGGGACCCTCCCCACTCCAGACCCCGTCTGCGTCGCCCTCCCCAGGACCGCTGCAGAGGGCTGGATGAGGCTCCGGAGTCGGGAAGCACCGGAGGGGCTGTCTTGCTCCGCAGGGCATCGCCTGCGCTGGAAACGCAGTCCCACGACAGCGTTATCACTCCAAAGCGGCAAAAATGTCATGCGAAAGGCTGCTCACCTCTGGCTTTGTGGTGCCACGGTCTGAACTGGTCTTTTTCCCATTTGGTACTTTGAACGCACGGTTATTTGTTGAACTCCTGGCAGCAGGCTGTTAACATCGCACGTTACAACTTCTCACGTCAGCTGCCCCCAGAAGCACGCGCGCACGGTGCTACATAACCAGAATAACTAATCAGCCAGCTGGGGAGACATCGCCCCGCTCCTCTCCTTGCTGATGGCCTTTCTTGAGTTTGTCACTCACGAGTTACCGGGCACCGAGAAGTTCATATCAGCCAGGTCCCTGTGTGCTCTTCTCATGTCTCTGTATCCACAGGTGAAGGTGGCTCCGGAGAGCAGAGGCCGATGCACCCAACCCCGAACCAGCGCAGCCGCGAAGGCACGGGAGCTCGTGTTGCTTACAGACAAGTAAACCTTGTTTCAGATGGAGAGTCCCTTCTTTATCCACGCTTCCTTCGGGAGCAACCCCAAACCCTAGTGCACAATTTTATGAAGTATGTTTCTCCCGCCTGTGAAATTACGCCGCTCTCACTGATAACAATTATCCGAAGGAGCTTTCTGTGCTGATCTGCCTCGTGCTGGGAGCACGGCGATGTCGTGTGCATATGAAAATGGAAACTGCCCGAGATGGTCAGACTCAGAAACTCTGAGTCTGCAGAATTCCCTACCAATGTGTTTTTTCAGTTGTTGAAATAAAATCTTCATTGCTGTAATTAGTTAATATTTGTAAAGCCTATAAGATTCCAGAATAAATGTTAATGATAATGAAGACGGCTGGTGAGAAGACATCACTCCTAATGATGTACGATTTATTTCCTTAAGGGTGTGCTAATAAACAAAACTCATTTTTAAAATCTGTCACATTTATTCCACATATGCTCTCAGATCAAATAAGTTACTCTAACCACAGCATGGTCTTCTTCTCCCCTCTCTGAAATCTCTCATTAACACTCGCCGTGCGGGGCTGTTGATGACAAGGACAAGCACCCGGCCAGCACCCTAGATATTAAAACCTGTTGCCCTCGGTCCTGGCCTGACAGCCTGCCCGCTGCCAGCCGGCGGGGCCTCCCAAGGGCCGCTTAACCTCTGCGAAGAAGCTTGGGCGTTTGTCCTCGTCCTGACCCGAGCTTTGCAGGTACTCCCTGGACAGATCTCCGAGTCCTGGATCAATGGCATATTCTCAAACCAACGTAAACCCACACCAAATTTTATGTCCGTAGGCTGTTGTCATTTCTCTTATAAAACCAGAGAAAGCTGCCCCAAAGCTCGTGAAGGAAGGGTCAGCCTGCAGCGTTTGTAGCAGCTCCGTCACCGTGGCGTCTGTGCACAAGGTAAAATGCAGCGGGAGAGCGGAGCCGGGCTGCGTGCCGACCGAGCTCTGCGGGCGCCTGCCGTGCACTGCGCATAATCTCTGCTCACTGCCGTTCCCTCGGATGTCTTTACCCAAAATCAATAAGGTGTTAATTTGAAACAAATCTTTTCTGCATACCTGCAGGAGATTACATCCCCTGCACAAGGAAGCACGCAGAAAGGGTCCCTCCCCACCTCCGTCCGCAGGCTGGACAAGCAAACACGCAGAGCAGGGTCCTCTGGTTGCTCCAGTGTTTGAGGAACGGTTTAGGGCTGTGTGTGCTCTGGAAAGATGATTTCCTACTGTAGCTTTTAAAACCCCAGATTAATATTCTACAGGGCTGGTGCTTCACATGGGTGGTAAATGCCATTTCCAAATACCGACGCGGTTTTCATTCCCCTATTTGTATTCAAATACTTTCATACGTAAGATACTGACTTTTTTAGCCTTAAAAATTACGATGGAAAAGCTTTTGCATACCTCCGGTGTACACAGCACCACCACGAGCAGCTGTGCCAGCGGGCAGGGTGGCAATACTTGGCACCGGAGTCACCGGACACGGACAGGGACAGTCATGTTCAGGGACCTGATGCTGTCCCGGCACACTCCAGGACGCCGGGGCGGGACCTGGGATAACTCCTGCGCCGCTGCAGAGCCCTGGGAGGCGAACGTGTATCGCCTCCGCTCTCCAGAGGAAAAGTGAGTGGAGGTAGGCACCAATAAAGCATCCTGACCCTTCAGTTTTGTGTGGGAATCCCTCTCTCGGACACCCCGGGATCGTGCCGGGGCCATGCCTGGTGCTTGGTGCCCGGACGGACACGCGCTGTCCCCAGACGGACACGTCCGTGGAGCCAGGCTGCTGCTCGCTGTGATGCTGCTCACACAACACGCTGTAATAAACTACCAGTGTGTCAAATTTGGAGAGGAAGAGGAGGGAGAATGTTTGAAAACAGCAGTTTGAGAATTAGCAGAAACCACCCTTTTCCTTGGGGTAAATCCCCTCCGCCGAGGGCCAGGTTGTGCCAGGGAAGGGCACGAGGCCGGGCCAGGTCACCCCTGGGGTGCAGCTGCCTTTAGAGCCCAGACCCAGGGTAGGAGAATGTGAAAATTACTGCTTCTTGCCCCACGCATCTTGAAAATACACATTTTTCTTATGCCTACTACAGCCAGAAAATCCATCTTTGCAGGTGCGTGCCCAGCTGCCTGCTGGATCCGTCCAGGCTACGGGGCTGCACCGGGGCTCGGAGACCAAATTATTCAGCCCCACTAACGCTATGGTCATCAGCAGCGACACACAACATGATGTAAAACTGCAGCTAGGCGTGGAAACAGGAGAAGGAAACGTGCAGGTCCAGCGAGGAGAAGGGTGAGAAACACCTTTTACAGGGAAAAGCGAGGATCGATGCGAGGATTCTTCGCACGGTGGAGGGCAAAATGCCACCGCGTGATGGGCGAGCCCGTCGCACCCCCGTCTGACAGTGCAGCACACGCAACACGGGAACGATGAAACGTTTCTTTTAAATAAAGAATTTCCAAGACAAAGAATAAAAATAATCTACAACAGGAAGCCAATTGAAAAACCTGTGCATCTTTTACTGCACTTATTTGTTGCTCCTTTTTTTTTTGTGTCTAAAAAATCAACTCCTGAGTTTTAGATGAAAACAAAAAAATATAGTTAAAACATCTATGAAATGGTCATACAAGAGAAATATATGCATTAGATGTTAAACCTTCTATCAGAGAGCTCAGCTGGACTTTTTTCTTTTTTTTAAATTTGCAAAATATAATTAAATTGGTGTTGGTAAAAAAAAAAAAAAAGAAAAAAGATAGCCCAGTCCAAACCCTTATAAGGATATTTCAGACATGCTGAGGTTCCTTTTCCATAAATGTTAAGCAGACATCTGTAAACATAATTGGAATTTACTGCACACGTGAATAACTGCATATAAATTAGCCTGTATCATTGGGGTTTAAGAAAGGGCTGCAGGTCCCCCCCCTTGTCGATAAGACGCCGGCATTTCCAGTGCACATCCCAGCTCAATTCCAAATGTCAATTTTCTACATTTT
Organism: Platalea leucorodia; assembly: GCF_965183815.1. NCBI lineage: Eukaryota > Metazoa > Chordata > Aves > Pelecaniformes > Threskiornithidae > Platalea > Platalea leucorodia. The sequence continues at coordinate 10,159,339 of NC_138838.1, read as the reverse complement.
AATTTTTTTTTTTTTTTTGCATAGCTGTTGCCTTGTTACATTTATCATAAAGCCTCTATAGATGAGACGTTCTGCTGAATTTTGTACACTTCCAGGTTTGTTTACCAGGCTGATAGTTATTCTTTTGGAAAATGCAGAGTGGTATTGTCAGGGATTGCTTAATATTAATGATGGAGACCCGGGCATCTGAGGGAGCTGAACGAGCGCAACTTCATTCCAGCATTCCTCATTTTTTTCCATATTTTTCCCCCCTTCCTTTTCTTCTCCCTGCCTTCTCCTTTGTCATGGGCAGGCCGGCACGAGGCATGGAGCCCTCTTGCCCTAAGCCTGCAGGGACCTGAGGCCAGATCCTGCTCCTTGTCAAGTCAATAGAAAAATGTCCAGCTTCTATGGCTCAGGATCAAGCTTTTAAGCACCCGCTTAACTTTATGCCCAAGGGCTGAGAAGTCCCAGTGAAGCCACAGTGAAGCCAGTGCACCTCGATGAGGGCTGAAACTCAGCAGAGGAAGGAGCCTCCTCCTCCTCCTTTCCTTCTCCGTCCTTCTGTGCCCATCCAGGCCCAGTGGAGAGCTGTGATTTCCCTGCCCGGAGCCCAGGGGAGGGCAGGAGGGGCACGGACAGCCTGCGCAGCCTTGGGTGAGTCCGGCGGGAAGAGAGGTGCCCAGATACACGTAATTCAGCTAAAACGAGGATTACTTCAGATTTGCATTCAGTCAGTCAGGAGCAGGATTTACACAGAGCCCCATCACGTAAAAGCACGATTTTACACAGATTTAGTGAAAACAAAGGTTTGCACCCACTTTCAGAGACACCCAGCTTATATCTGCCCAGCTTTAGTCAGTGAATTTACAGGAGCAAATTCAACCAACCTCACCAGTTTTAAGCAAATATGAGCCTGAAACTGATAGGACTGGGCTGCTGAAGGACCTTCGGGGCACGGACCCACGTGCTCCCCGGCTGGTGAAGGACCATGCGGCTCGGTGGAGAGAGACAAAGCCAGGAGGGGAAATCCTTCCCGCCCCAGGATTAAACCCCTGGACGAGGCTGCAACCCTGATCCCAAATTTGTTGAATTCCAGGGAAAACTGAACACGGGTGTCTCTGCATCAGGTGCTGCAGGTTGGTGGAGCCAAGGACGCGTGTGGTGGAGCTGAACGGATGCCACACACAGATGGCCACTGGCTAAAGGTAAACATCAGCGTCAGGCTATGACACCTGAGGGAATTCTGCTCACCCAGCGCATGGGAGAGACCGCTGCACCAGCAGGAACACCAGCAGTTTGCATTTTAAGTCATGGGCACCCCAATTAAGGTGAGGTTCATCAGCGTTCTGTGAGTCTGAACCTGCTCTGCCCCAGCCAGGCGGGCAGAGGACAACCCCGCGCCCTGCGGAAGGGGACGGTCCTGCGTGCGGCCCCCAGCCCCTGCCGTGGCACGATCGCAGGCATTCCTGACAGCCCCTTCTTTATGATAACGGCATTATCAAGTGTGCCAACGAAGTAACCGGGTGATTTATTTCATTGTCACTCTTCAAAGGCGCATTTGTTTACCATCCCTCTCTTGCCCCCAGCTCGCCATAAGCTCTGTTTGTTTGGAGGGGGACGCGGCGCAGGAAGCACGGGGCTGTGAACCCGTCCCCGGGGCAGCGGCCCCCGCGCCCGCCGCCGTTCTCACCTTGACTCCGAGCCGCCGGAGTCAGCGGGCACAGCCGGCGCGGGGATGCCTGCGGCTTTCCAAGGGATGCTCTCAGAAACGTGTGACCGGGGAGGGCTGACCTGAATTTAACCTTTCTCCATGCCCCACGTTTGATGGGGAGGGGAGGTGAGAAATATGGCAGCCTGGCCAGAGCCGGCGACAAACTGCCGGTGTTCCTTGGGCCGAAGGAGATGACACGGAGCGGGAAGCACCACAAGCCCGTCCCGGCAAGACCCGCTGGGCAGAGCTGCCCTGCGGCTCGGTGGGGCTTCGGGCCACACCATCGCTTTTTAATAATGAAGGTGCGGTACCTTGCTTCTCTATACGGAAAAAGGGAAGGATGAAGAATGCAAAAATAAGCAAAATTGAATTAAAAAGCTTTTTTCCTTGTTTTTTTTCTAAAAAGAAAAAAAGATGGATTTTTGGTCTAAACTCCCTGGCCGATCTGGCCCTACAACCTCGTAAGTCATGAATTTTAATCTTGCCAGACCCAGCTAAGCGAGGGAACGGCTCCGCCAGCGAGGTTTAGGCAGGGATCTCAGCCGGCGGATACCGTCGTCGTTTGCAATCCAGGCACATGGAGCTAGGGCCCCTGAGGATGCTGCCCAGATAATTGCGCTCTCGAGGTGCCGGCAGCGCTCCACCGTCTCCCCATCTAATTAAGTGCCAAAGTGGATGGAAGTGACGGGGAGGACGAGGAAGGGTGTTTGCTCCGCGGTCGGGAGGTGCGGGAGGGATGGGAGTAGGGGACCCTGCCCCACGCCTGCCTGCCCGCGCAGGCAGCAGCTCCCCCCTGCCTGCACCTCGCACCAGCTCCTGTGCTGCACCGGTGTGGCCACGACTCGCGGTCACCACCGACCCTCCCCGGTCACCCTGGTGTGGCACACCGGTCATTTTATAATTCAAAATTATCGACTAAGCATTTTTTTTCCAGGCCAGTCCAATTACTTTCAAACACACCTATTTGATTTTAGTATCAAAGAGATTTTCTGTCTCTCTCAAGTTGTTTTCACTTAAAAAAAAAAAAAAAAAAGTCCTGGAGCACCAGACAGAATAATAAGCAGACTCACTATTTAGTCATAGAATGACCTGAAATTTCTCCAAGGAAACATATTTTTCACTGAAAAATACTGGAAAAATCTGTATGAAAGTTTTTCCTTGACATTTTCTTGGTTTAGAGGAAACAGGAGAGCAATTTCTCCCCATCACTTTCATAGTTTGTTATTTTTTCTTCCCTCTCTCTACTCATCCCCAAGAGTTTCCTCCAGGATGGCCAGTCATACAAGAAGAAAAAAAGGAGCGGGACGAACAAGGCATTGGGAACCACCGAGAAACAGGGACACATCTCAAATGAGGAGAAATAACCACAGTTCTTTTGTTTCTGAAGCTTTCCAAATGAATATAAAAATGTTTTAATTCTACAAGTCGACCGAGATAAGCCAGTTTTTAATGTTTTCCTTGCAAAGGTAAGGTTTCTCAGCTTTTAGGAGACTTGGTTTTTCAGCAACATTTAAGTTTATAATCCTTAAGAGCTGCCTAGGTAGCCTGGAGCTGGCAAGATCGGCCCAGGGAGAGTGGTCTGAGAGGGGGACTTGGAGGGCTGCATTTCGTCCCTGGCTGAGCCAATATTTGGCTGTATTATCCCGGGAACGTCACGATCCCTACTCGTGACCCTATCACCCCATTGCAGAATGGAAATAAACTATCTGCTCCATACAGCTTTTGTGATTTTAAAGCGTAATCCTTTGTAAAATGCTTTGAGATCCTCAGATGGAAGTGGCTACAAGTGACCATTGGCCATCCCCTCTTGCAAGCCGCCTTCTGCGCATCACCCAAGTGTGGCTGTTTGCACCTAACAGGAGTTTGCAGCTGCCAAACGGAGCCCCCTCCGCCTGCCCTGCTCTGCGTGCAAAGTGGTAGGAGAAGCCCAGATGGACTTCTCCTTACTTGTGCACCCAGCTTCATAGTCGGAATCAGAATTTATGGCAGGAATTTAATTTAAAATAAGATTCACAAGCAATTTGGCTGTTTTGAGGTCCTGACCCAAACGCTACTAAAGTCAATGGGAACCTTTCCTCTCCCCAACATCGATCTGGATAAGGTCCCGTTGCGTCTTCCCCGTTGAACTTGCTGTATGAAGAACTTCACTGTGGTTCCAGCTGTTCACATATGCAACACAGCTGGATGAATGGAGGGAAAAGCACTTTGCCGAGAGCGTGAGGGAGAGGTACCTGCGCCAAACTCAGCGGTGAGCAGGGAGTGCTGCCGGGAGCTGGCCACAGCACCGGGTCCTCGTCCTGGTCAGGGTGCCGTCAAGCCAGGGCTGTGGGGTGAAGCCAGGGAGTTAATCTGGATTTCTGGGGGTCTAAATGGGAACAGGAGTAGCTGTTCACAGACTTGACTCCACAGCCGAAGTTAGACTAAAGGAAGAAGGGTCGGGCTGAGCTGAGGGTGCTGGTTCATCCCTGAGCGGCGAGGTGCGCACCTCCTGCTGCCACCCAGAGGAGAGCGGGGCGGCCAGCCCAGGGATCAGCACAAACCACGGCAGCTCTTCAAAGCATCCTTTCCTGACCGGGTAAACCAGCGAGGAAGACGACCCTCTCCTAAAGCTCTCCTGGCCAGAAAAGCCCCAATTCACAAGATTTTGGAAACCACTGGCCACTCTAGAGTGCCGTTTAATTATTACTAGTAAGAGTATTTGCATTACAGTGGTATCCTGACGTTTCATCTGGGATGGGGTCACATCATGACCAGAGCTCTTGTCTATGACAAGAGATGGTCCCTAAACCAGCCCCAGTTGCTAGTCGTGAGCTCCGTGCGGTTACACTGATTTCTGTAACACCCCATAGATTTGAAACACAGAGCTGGCGCATAACTGTTTGCACAACTACAGCGTTAGTCAATGCAAGAGAGAAGAAGGAGAGGGAGGAGGTACGATCCTCCCCATCTCCTCGTTGGAAACTGAGGTGTGGGGGACCAAAGACAGAAAGGGTCTGGTTGCCAGACTTGGCAGAGAGCTCTGGCAAGCCCTGCCAGCAGAGTGACTGCCACGATGTGCTGGCAGCGCCGGAGGCAGCCGCTACAGCTCCTCAATCCTGTTGCAGCTCCGCAGCCACCGACCCCGTCCTGTGACAGTGCCACCCCACGTTACGCCACAGCCCATCCCCACGCCACTGCAGAATTACAAGGTGAGCTTGAAAAACCATCGAGAAAGGGGAAAAAACCCCAGGTGCTGAAGCTGCCACCTCAATTATTGTTTTTTCTCATGCAGCTGCTAACGCCGCACGCGTCTGCACGTACAGCTGAGGATCTGCAGCGGGAGAGACGTGCAAGCCCCGTGCCTCGGGCAGGCACCCGGGCTGCTCCGGCAGCCACAGGGCAGCAGCAGCAGCAGCAGGCACGGAGCCACAGGGTGAGGCACCGAAATCCCAGGGATTGCCACGCCGCTTTGATTTATCTGGAGACAGCAGTGCTCTACTGAATGGCACAGGATAGTGGTGGTGGGGTGTTGTAGTAAATCTCTGGCTTCCCTATGCAGTTTTCTTTTGCTTTCCTTTGCTGCCGTTAATCTGGATTGGGTGTCCACTTCCACTCCCTGAATTTACAGCAGGAATCTGCTATAAACACGGAGCTCTCATGCTCATGTTTTGGTGGTCTTTTAGGGCCCATTTTTACTACGGCACGGCACATGCTAAGGCATCATACTATAAGCAACATAATGGGAGCGGCTTACATTTAATGGGAGGACTTTGAGCAGAGCTCCCTGCCCTCAGCCTGTGGGAACCAGCACCCAGCTCCCATGGGGATGCCACCCTCCACTGAGACACCCAGCACCCAGCTCCCGCCGGGATGCTGGTCCCCACCGAGACACACGGCTGAGCCAGAAACCAAAACCTGAGCCTGCCAGTTGCTTTTGTTCAGGTTTTTCACACCCTCCTGCCAACCAGACATTGTGCCAAGGGGTCTGTCGCATTTAAATACATGGAATTATCTATTACAATGCTTCAATATTTATTACATAGATTTCGCTTTAACTGCTTTGTAAATCATAGCAGAAATAATAGCCTTCCAACTGAGAGTCATATGCCATAATCAACCAACAGAAAGTCAAGATTGTAATTTAAAGTATATATTAAAACATCCTTATGTGAACATTTTGTTTAAATTAAGAGATGGGACATGATTCAAACAATAAGGCCTCACCAAAGATAATTTTTCCTAGCAAATCAGTCAAGGGTTTAGAGGAGGCTCAGAGGGTGCGAAGGAGCAATCCTGACTTCCCAAGACTATAAATATTTTTTGTTGTCAGATTATTTGAACAGAAGACTGCCCAGCCAGCACGGTCTGTCTCTAAGCGGCACCTCGGAGGTTTCAGCAGTGCAGCCGTGTTTGCCCGCCCGGCGGGGCCGGCTCAGCATGGCAGCGGCAGAGCTGGACGCCGAACGGCGTCCTTGGGCCATGGCCAACCTCCCCCGGGCAAAGCCGCGCCGCCCTCCGCGCGGGCTCGCTCGCGCTCTCCAGCCCCGTCTGTCACATCCTTCCCGGCCCCAGCGCCCCGACACGCGCCGTCTGCTCTGCCTCCAGCACCGGGCGGCTCTGTTTCGACTCCCCGCAGCCGAGCTCCCCGCTACATCAGCCCGCTTGCGATTGCAAACCCAGTCCTGTCCTGCTGCAGCGTGCCGTCGTGCTCCTGAGCTGTGCCACTGCTGCTGCTGAACCCGCGCCGAGGTATCCAGCTCCCCGCTGCCGCCTCGCCAAATTGCACCGTGCGCACATCTCCCAGTCCTGGAGACCTGGAGCCCCTCTGCCCGGAGCAGGAGCCCTCCCTGCAACAGTGCAACCCTGTAGTGAAGCGAGCAAAACTCAAGATACATCAACATCATCCCTGGGATGGGGATGCCCTAAGGACCTCATGGGTAAGACTCCTCTGAGAGCCTTCTCCTGGTGAGGGCCAGAGGTTTGCAGCCCAGTCCTACACAGAGATCATGGGGCGTTTATGAGCTCAGTTCTCATAACAGATCACGGTATTCCAGTATTTATGAAGCCTCCTTTCAATAATTATCACGCTGTTACATTGGTGAGTTTCCTGACAAGTTATTAAATCATAATTTGTAATTTAAATGCCAGCTTTTGGCGTGCATGCCTGCTCAGGATAAGCTCATTTTCATTTTTATTAAACATCACCTATTAAACACAAGGAGAATTTTCTTAGGAATAACAGAAAACACCACAGGTGCCTTATTTCCCAGCTTGTGTTGTAATGGTTTCAAATAATTCCCCAAACACATAACCACAACAAGGGAATCGTTATGTGGTTTAGGGGAGGACTGAGGTCTGCAAAGACCCTTCTCCGGATGCTTCTCTTGGGTTTTTCTCCTTGCCAGCCCCTGAAGGTGACAACCCCCCCCAGCTGCAGGCTTTGCATCATGCCATAAAGCACCTCCACCTTCCAAAGCCAAAGAGCACTCACATCACAAAGCTGAAGGAAAGCTCGGGACGTCTGAGCTAGATGTCAGTACCCAAAGCACCCAACTTCCAGAGATATTTCAGAGGCTCATGACATGGCAGTCATACTTCAGTGCCGCCCAGTACTTGGCTTTTCAAGCAGATGGTCAATTAATTATGCTCGTTTGGTGTTTATAGTGCCTGGCCCTGGGCTCAGCGTCCGCACCGTGTACCCCCCATCGCAGGAAGGGTTGCAGCGGCACTGCCGGCTCCGTCCCACCCAGGGTTATCCTCCCCACCTTGCTGAATTTACGGGGCGAGGGGTTGTGTGTCCGTGGAGCCCAGGACTGAGCCCACAGTGTATGGCACAAACCATCAAAAATGGGATCTTGCAGCTGTTTTCATCTGAAAACAGGAAGTAAAAGAATAACTCCAGTGCAAGAGGTGCAGGGCGGGAGGATGTTCAAAAACATCCCTTGGGATGAAGGATTGTGCACTTGGCTTAGCCCCTCTCTCTGGGCTGGATTTTATGCTAAAATCCTGACTTACCTTGGGGCTGATGGGAAAAGGAATTACCCATTTCCCCCAAATGATTTCCATCTCCAGACTATACATTCTCTGTGATCAGACTGATTAGTTAAATAAATCATCCTTACCTGAAGATAATCCATTTACGCTTTTTAATTAAACACAATTATGACAATTTGTTCTGCTGCCTGCCAGATTACACGTGCAATCGAAGCCGAGGGCAAGAAACTTTTATGGGTGTTTTTACCTCCAGGCCAAAAAAACGAGCAGAAAAGTGCTGAAAGCACACCTTTTGATGATGGTGCTGAAGACTGGCTGGGAAAAAACTAACAAGGAGAGAGTGGGGAACCAGTTGAGATGATCGGTGTCCTCTGGAACCGCCGTGGGCTTCTCTCGTGCCACGTCTGCAGCAGAGTATTAGGCTGGGTCCCCTCCGCGCTCCCGACGGGCGCAGAAGGAGCTCGGTTTTGGGGCTGCATATCCCCCCTGCCAAATGCAAAACCAGGACTAGGCGCAAATATGAACACGGCAGTTTTCTTAAAACAGCGCTCTGTCCTTTTTGCAGTCCAACAGAACGAGAAAACATGTCCCATTTACTCTGCCAAGGGCTTTTATTCAGATCAACTTTCCTTCAACTTGCTTGCACAGAGTGAGAGACAAAATAATGAGCCAGCTTAAACAGATGTTAGAGACCTTCCCGTTACTTAAAAGCCCTCTGCAGCCCCTCTCCCCTCCCCTTGCCACCGCGTGCGCAAGTCCAACTGCAAGCGAGTACAGCAGACTATGTGCTGTTTGTTTTGGGTTCAATGGCATCTCATTTACACGTGTTAATTGCAACTAATTGGCACTAATTGGATGAACAGGAAACCCTCTGGGAGCACTCATACCTTTAATTTGTAGTAAATATCATTAATTAACATATGCTAATTAGAGCCAATTAACATTGATTAAGGGTTGCCAGCTACTTGGAAAGTACAACTATCCATGTTGTATTAAGTCAGCACAAAATATGATGCATGCTTTAAGTATAAAAGAAGCAAGCTAGCATAAGGCAGCATCGGGGCCGCGCGCTTGTTTGCTGGACGCGTGCCGCACACGGGGCGCGTGGAGCTTTCGCACCGCTCCCGACGCATCCCGAGCACCGCGCAATCTCCTGCCGCCAAAACGCAGCGAGGGGAACAGCGTGCTACCCACCGCGTACCGCGCCTCGCACGCACAGGGGTGGTAGGAGAGAAAATGCATCTCCAAAATGAGTTGCTGCTACCCAAAACATGCAAAAACCAACATTTGGGGCTCCAGGGAAGCTCGGCACCTCCTTGCAAGCAGGTCAGTTAAAGGGGATCTCTGGCCTTTAGAAGAAAAGTTAAACCAGCACTTCTCCTGCCTATGTCCATCGGGTAATGACATGTTTCTCATGGGATTCAAGCACAACACGTCCCGCCACGCTGGCCCAGACGGAGCCACGGGCCTGGGCACACAGGGCAAAGCAGTGATTTTGCCAGCTGGATGAAGGAAAAGGGTCTGGTCCCGTCCAGCACTGGCTGCTGGTGGGTGCCGTGCCACATCTCCGTGGGGCTGCAAGGACAGCCAAGGCGGTGCGGTCCCTGTAGAAAACCACCTCCTCGCTGCGGCGAGCCCCGAGTGGGCTCCCAAGGGATGCTTCTGCGTGCCTGGGCTTGGCTAAACTCCCTGCGTGGGCTGGGGACGTTACGGAGAGTCCAGCCCAAATATTTGTACAGCCACTGAGCTGGATCCCTGCTTTGCACGGTCCTAGGGGCAGGCAGGTGTGAAGATAGCTTCAAGCACTGTACCTGATATCAGGACTTCTGCTGAGCACAGCTATTTGATCCAGCGAATATGGGTCACTGCGTTCCCGGGGTCTGCAAAGAGCCCGGGGCTGCTCCGCACAGAGCTCAGCCCTGCTCTCTGCCAAATGTATTTACCCAACAAAACCTGGAAGGTGTAAAATAACACAGCAAAGCTCCCACACAGGGTAAAATCCTGCTGCTCCCACATCAGCTGCATTTTCAGGTAGGGATACATTGCAGCCTGCAGCCAGGGATGAAGCTCCGCACTGGCTCCGAATGAGCCAGCTCAGACACCAGGAACAGTGGCAGCAGGCAGCACCGCACGGGCAAACATACTCCATCCCATGGCACCCACCGAGCCCCAGTGCCAGGCGAGGGCGTTGGAGACAGCACGTGCCCCAAATCCCCCCGCAGATCCCCTGGGATGCCGGTGCTGGCACAGCCAGGCCTTTGGGAAGCGCTGGTGCGCGGGACGAGTGCAGGGCCCTTCCCACACAGGCCTCTCTTGCTAATTAACAAGCAGACAAAAATAAGACAGTATACCTGATAATGGCATTTTCCTAAAGGGTAGGTCCTTGTTGGCCCTACCCTCGCCACCCAGAGATCACCAATGGGCTGCAATGCCAGCACCCAAGCCCGTGTATCCCAGAGAATGGTGGAAATACTGGATTCAGCCGTGCGCTCTTACAATTAGCGGAGATGAGCAACCTGGGGGTGTCCAGCCATGGCTGAGTCGGCCACAGGAGGCTGAAGTTCAAATCCCTCTTGTTCCCCTAAAGCTTTTGCACTAAAATTATTACCAACCTGTTTACCCTGCTGTTTACCATTTTATTATCTGATAAAACAACTGCTTACCTGTTTGCATAGAAGGACAGAAGAAAAGCGCTTAATCTTAACGAACACCTGGGAGGAGACATGATTCGGGCTGACACCGGGTCTCTTTCCCAATTTACATGTTTCTAAAAGGATTAGCTTTTTACATTGAGAAAACAGAGGCCGGGGTTGAGACATCGCAGGGAGAAGATGCACTGCAAATACCTTGAATTTTGTTGTTTGGCTACAAAATGTGCTTTGTTAGCAGAGCGGGAAGCACGAGGTGCCGGCAGAAGGGGGTGTGCAGCGGCGTGTCCGTGTGCTTTCCTTTCCCAGCTCCTACGAACATTGATTGCACAGGATGGGAACACACAGTTAGCTCTGTCTCTACTTGCAAACTGACCCTATAATTTGAGGACTGTAATTAAAACACAGTGTTTGAGGCCTCTTTCCAGCGAGCGTTTTCACTATTTACGTCGCAAACTGCCACAAGACAGGGTAAAGGATGGAAAAGGGATGGGGAAAGATGCTGCAGCCCAAATCCCGCTGCTCGTGTCCGGACCCAAAGCCCCCAGAGAGTCCAATGCCCAGCGTGGGAGCAGCGGGGCCGCAGGCACGGTGTTATCGCTCAAAGACCTCCCCTCGTCCCCAAAGGCCACCGCAGAACAATGCTGCTGAAGAGATAGCAAGGTTTTATGGCCGTATTTTTTTCAAGCCTCCAGACAGACACAGAGAGACAAGCGCCAATGAAGCCGTGGTCCCCCTCACCCTTTCTGGGAGAAGCCTCCCACCACGCCCTGCGCTGAAACTCCTCATTCGCTGGGCAGCATTTTCGGAAATGTTAAAAACCCCGTCCTCAGCCTGGACACAGAGCGGGGCCGACATGAAGCCTTGGGGAAAAAACAGGATTGCGTGTCTAAAAACGGGCTGTAAAATTTCAGACAACGGCAATCAGAGGGGACGTCTGAGAACCTGAAAATGTATTTTTCATGAGCTTAATAAAAACGTCTGTTGGAGAGGAGCATCACTGACACATTTAAAGCACTATCAGAAAGCTGAGAAGCTAAAAATGCCAACAACATATACACACACACACACACACACATATATATATATATGGACGTATAACCTGCCCCTCTGTGAGGATATGCTCAATAATCCGATAGGTCTGTTCCACCTCTAATTACAGTGATCCTGCGACCCAGTATTCCTAACCAGGGCTTTAAATCTGAGTTTACAGTATTTAGGAAGCGTTGTCAATAATGTTTACAGTGAATTAATTACTGAAGTGATTTTAATTTATTTTCATTAATTATAATCTTATTAACCAATTAATTAAATCCAAATACAGGATGCGACATTGTTTGGTGGTTACACCCCGGTAAGCAAACAAGCGGCATAATCATACTTCCAGCAAAGCAAACCAGCAATTAGGGAGGACCCGGGACACCGGCGCTGCTCCAGGTGGATCCTTCAAGGGCTGGGTTTTTCGGGGTGCTGCCTGCCTGCTGCTCCCCGCCACCCCGGCCCACTCCCGCTTCTTCGCCAGGCACCGCACGGCCAGGGAAACCCAGCCGGCACCCACTCAGCTGCAGCAACAGGGTATTTTTTTCCCTTGGGAGTCCCCCAAACACGAAAAGCTTCCTTCAAACACCCCTCCTGACGGCTCCCCGGCGCCAGCCCACTGCTGCTCCTCGCCCCTTGCCTGTGCCGTGCACTACCCGTGGCGGGAGGTTATCAGATTTGTACCGACGTGGTACAAGAAATTCAGGATTATTTGACAAGGTACGAGTGCGGATTCCTTGGTGAAGAGAAACAAGTTGAACGAATGACTTAAGCGCTTGCAAATTCAAGATCTCTTTTTGGTTTACGACTGCCTTAGCATCCAGCCGCATGTGGATACAACCCCCTTCAACAAACATTATGCACAGGATTTATTACAGATGTATACTATTTACTAGGGTTTATAGTGATATATAGTCTCTCTTCATCATTTGAGCAGTAAAGTATATTGTTCTGACCCTTCCACTCCCTCCATTTGCCTAAGACTCCAGCCACTTGATATTTTTCCAGTTCTGACATTTCAAACATGCAATGCCATATGTATTGCCACTTCCAGGTAATTATCACGTAAAATTAGGCTAGTCTTGTACATGAAACTAGCAATTAGCCAAGGATTGAAGGTCAAAGAGATCTCATTTATAGAGTCTCTAACAAAATGTTAAGTGTAAATGTGTGTCAGATGGTCCAGGATGCTGGATTATATGGGGTCATGACAACGGGTCTGAAGTGTCATCAAGCACGATGTAACCAGTCTGTTGGGCACAGCAGTACAATCTGGGACTTATCTCTTTCAGCCTTATCAGAACCTGTGCTAAATCTAGGACACGGCCTTAGAGGAGTTTCTGCAAAACCAGGAAAATGAATCGCAGCCCATTGTTTCCCTTCCCAGGACTTTTAAACGAGCTGTTCTTTATTACAGTGCGCTGTGCGTGACAAGCCTGGTCCTCGTCCTCCCAGGACGTGTGTGCGCAAGCTGGAGCAGGACCCCGTTGCTCCCGTTCGGATGAGGTCAGGTTTTGCCCCGACCACGCATGAGGAAGGGCAGCAAGGGCTGCTGGGACGTGCCGGCGCTGGCTCCGGCCCCGGGGCCGTGCCACGCTCCCCGTCAGGGTCTGCTGCAGCCGTGCTCCGTCCTGCATGGATGCCGTGGGGCTGTACATCCCCCGCCAGCTCCAAAGGGGCTCTGCTGGGAACGTATCGGCTACCAGCACCAACCCACCATCTTTTAATGTCATCAGAGTGGGGTTATCCAGCAGGCCCAAAGGCATTTGGGACCTTAATCAGGTGCTAATTTGTTCAGCCCTTGTGAAGATACCAGCCTTAATTTTTGCTGGTGCAGGGCCTCATCCTGCAAGCGCTCCAGAAGGCAGCGCAGAGCTCCCAGGGACACCGCAGGGCTGGGCCAGACCTTCCCTGCCCGAGCAGAGCACAGAAGGGCTCCCCGCCACCTCCCCGGGCAGACACCAGGCTTTCTGCTCCTTCCCCAGCGCACGCGAAAGTCCGTTCTGTGGAGAGAAGTCAGAGGTGCTTTCATATGCCTGCATCTTCTATCAATTTTCTTTAAGTGTTTGTGGCTGAAATCTCTCACAAACCTGACCCCTTTATTTTTCCCTCCCCCGATATAATACTATCCCACTTTGCAAGTGCACTTGGGTGAACAGAGACGGAGCACAAAAGCCAAGCCAGCGGCAGAGGCCTGTGCCAGGACTGTTGCTGAACGAGACCCTCTCCTTCTCCGACAAGGAAGGCGACTGCACCCGAATCAGGTGCCTCCTTGCATAATTTTGTTTATTCTCACCTGTAAAAATATTTACCCTTTCTTCCTGCCACTCCAAAAAGGAGATAAATAATAATAAAAAAGACTTCTCTTCAACAACCCAATATGCTTTCCAGTGGGATATATCCTCCGCCAGCCCTGCCAACTCCTCCAGGTCCGTGCCGTGCGTCACCCCCACCCCGGCATTAAGCCCCCGTCCCCGTTACAAGCAAACGTTTCCCACCGCACCTCCCACCGCACATCGGCGGGGTTCGTGGCAGACGCCTTTCACGTGCTCCCCCGCCGAAGGCAGACGAAGCGGAGGGCTCGCAGCATTTTCCTTCCAAGTTTTCCTCCCTGTCTCTTCCCTATCCCTCCGTTTCCCCCAGCTCTCTGAATGCCGTCGCCTCCTTTGCTTCTCCTCCCCTCTCCCGCTCCGGTTTCCAGCCCGCGTCCCTCCCGGCTCTGTGCCCTGACTACCAATGATGCTTTCAGCCCTGCTCTGTATTCTGGCTGGAGGCAGAGGTGGGGGCACGCCAGCCCGCTCCGCTCGCCAGCCCTTCGCCTCCCGCACAGGGCCGCGAAACGCTGCGAGAAGAGAAACAAATGACTTTCCCATTTTATCTGAACAGCGCTTTCCTAATTGCAAATGAACGAACCCACACGCACGCTGCACGGCCACGGCGCGACTGGCGCATGGCAGACCCGGGGGCTCTCCCTGTCCTTCTCTCCCTTTCCAGCAGCAGCAGCGAAGGGAAGAAGGATGCTCCTTGTGCCACCGCACCGGAGCTGACGGGGTTATTGCAGATTTGCCCTTTGGTTTGCCATCCAGACCCATCCCCGCCGGCGGAGCCACGCCGAGGACAGCCTCAAACTTCCCCGGCTCTTCCCTCCGCCCCGAGCACCGTGGCGGCCCCGGCTCATAACCTCCCTTTCCTCCTTGAAGCCCAGGTCGTAGCGGCACTTAGCTAAATTATATAACTGCAAACAAAGTGTGACAGCTTTATTTGTAATTATACTGCATTTAAAGGAACAAGATGAGCTTAATGAGTTAATAAAGTGGCTGCCTGTCAAAGCAGGGGCTGCTTTGCATAGGCACCCAGTGGGTCCCGCTCGGGGCTCATGCATATGGAGGGTGCACAGAGGTGCCGCCGGCCATGGCAACGCGCAGGTAGCAGCCCGCGGCCAGCTGCCCCCGTCCCAGAAGACTTGTATGAAGTGAAGACTTGTGAGAAGCGAGCATTTTGTCTCCGCACACTTGACAAAACAAAGACAACTCACTCCTCTGGTTTCATGCCACATTTTTTATTCATAAACAAGCTGTTGGCTGTAAAGACATGATAAAACTCGAGCTCAGAGGAGGCTGGCGAACATTTGAATGCAAATCCTCAGCTGCTACAAATCCGTCCTATTATTCAGCCGATTTCTCCCCCCCCCCCCCCATTTTTGTCTTATGCTAAGCTAGGCAGGATCCCAACCAGAGATATGTGATAAACTCTGGTCAATGCAAAGAAAGGCGCAGGCATAAAAATTCAAAGGCTTGCCTGGGAGAGGGGAGGCAGGCAGGCTCCGCGGGGCGAGGGAGCACGAACAAAGGCCACCGTGCTGCCGGGGGGCTCTTCGGCAGCAGCCCAAGGTTTAGCTCTACATGCACAATATTGCCCGTTGTGATCTTTTTTCACCTTTTTTAGCCCCGGCTAGGTAGCCTTCTCCCAGAGGGTGTGCGTGGGCAAAACTTGGCATGCAGAAGAGGCAGGGAGAGCTGCCCGACTGCCGCAGTGCTGCGTGGAGGAGCCCCAGCCGGAGGCGAGCACAGCAGCAACACCCCAGCAAAACCAGGAGCTTCCCCAGCTCCCAGCCCCGAGCAATGGCCAGATCTCATGGGGGAAAAAAACCAGCTAAAAGACACAATACAGATTGTTTTTATGAAACAGGAAAGGAACAGTAATTTAGTATTTTCCACTTTCATCCCCAAACCTTTCAGTGATGCACGCATGTTATAACACCGCTCAGACCCTTTGCACACGCAAACCTCCGTGCAAGGGATGAGTCTCTCTGGCTGGTACCGCTGCCGGCCGCGGCTGTGCATCTGGGCTGAGAAAATCAAGTCCCAGATTAGTGCCAAGGCTGGTGCTGAGCGGTGAAGAGCAAGGATGGCCCAGTATCCAAGCCCCGGCACGGGGTGCCCGGGACCAGAGTTTATAACTTAAACCCAGATGTGCTGGCACCCCAAAACCCCGCATCTCCACTGCTTTCAGTCCAGATGTTTCCCAGAGCCCAGCTCTGGAGCTTAACGTTGCTTTCAGGCTGGACCTGACCTGGCTCCTGCGTAGCTCCTTCCCCTTGTAGACATTTGTGCAAGTCTTTTAACCTCTGCAGCCCCCCGTTTTCTCAGCAAGCAGGGGTGAGAGCACTCCTCTCCGCCGACCCCGCTGGGGTGAGAAAGGCTTGTGGCCTTTTGCTGAAACACGCCTCGCCAGCGCCAGCAACGCACCCAAGCTTTGCCCTTGGCCATAATAGAGGGAATTTCCTCAGGGAGAAGAAAAAAGTCGAGAGGAGATACAGTTCAGAGAGATGAGTTTTGCATGACAATTAGGAAACACAGAAAATAAAAGTTAGTAGGAATTCATTTGCATGAGAACGCAAATGGAAAAAAAAAAGACAGATTATTTCTTGCAGCTTCTATCTAATAAATTATTTTGAGAAGAAAATGCAGCAGAGGTCAAGAGCGCGAGCAGGAGGGCTGGGGGTCACTCAGGGCTGTGGTTTGCTGCTCTGGATCCCGACTGATAGAGATATTTGCATTTCTGGGGTAATTCTGCAGCACGAGGAAATCTGCTATCGCCGCGTTACAAGACACCGCAGATCCTCTGCGGAAGCGAAACAAGAAATCATTAAGCCCAATCCCTTTGCCTCCCTGCAAAACAAATATGCCTGATGTCACACCCCTAGCTGTGTTTCCAGAAACACCAAGCACCAACTGATTTCATTTTCGGTGGCACCTAAAGCCGGGCCTGCAGTCGGGGTGTCCCGATGCAGGATATATTTGCTGTTTGTTCAGCTGGCGACGCGATAAGAGGTAGATGCTGAACTATAGCTGAAATTACAGCCAAGCAAAGTACTCATAGGAAACGAGTGACCCAACAAAAATAGCCTTTCATTCTCCGAGACAAATTACAAGGCACAAACTTTGATTTTTATGAATGCACTCATTATTCTTAAGCATTCAAGCAGTTTTTTGTGAGCGTATGTCGCCCTACGGGCCAGCTGCTAATTGAACCCCCTGAAATGGCCATTACTCACGGCGGGGCCGGTACCTCGGGAAGGTGCGTTCCCCCTCGCCGGTGGGCACGGGCCGCCTGCGGGCAGGGCAAACCCCTCCTGCACCGGCAGCGATGTGCGGATGCCCTCCAAGCACCTGTGGGGGGGTCTACACAAACAAGCTCTGTTCCCCCCACCTGTGAAGGCAAAAATCCCCCTGATGTGAACGCTGGTGGAAAAGGCAAAGCAGGGTGTGAGTGGGGTCATCTTGGAAAATGATGGAAGAGGAGAGGAAAATATTGGTGGATGTTTCTGCTGGCTGCTGCATAGCTGGAGGAGGCCCCAGTGCAGGACATGCTTAGATGTGTGTTTAATCTTCAACCTGTGTTAAACCACAGCTTTGACCCCCTCTGTGCTCCTCTTCCCAGATTTCTTATGGTGCCTGTTTATATAAACCAGCACCAACGCTACCTGCTTGGCTGGGGATGGTTTCTGCAGATGCTGAGGCCAGGCACCAGGAGCGGGAGTCAAGCGATGGCACCTCCCCAACTGGGCACAGGCTCCTGCTCCCTCCCCGCCACTTTGGGCAAAGCCCAGGTTTCTGGCGTTTGCAATCCGATCAATGCAGGGCCCCTGGTTGTGGACAAGAGGAGAGACTTAATTCTAATCTGTATTGACTGCTCACTGCTTTGTCTGCCAATTTGCATCATGGACTTGTCTTAAACAATGATGTGGGCCTGGCAGGTTCTCTCACAGTAATCTATACCAGCGGGTCAAAATCTCTGAGCACTCGTTAAAGTCCATACATACGAAATGCATGTTTAACTACTGGAAAGATACTGAGGTGCATCTGTCTCAATATTTGTCCACCTTCATCTGTAATCTGCTTAAACCCCAAGAATGCTTTCAATTTTTAGCAGCAGAAAGAGGCCATTTTATGCAGCAGAGAGTATTTCCCTAAGTTTTTTTTCTAAAATATTTTGTGATGCTACCTCATGTCCAAGGAACAGGTCAACGGAGGTGGATGGTAAGCAGATGAAACTGCCTGAAGGGAGTGAACTCAGTCTCCTGTCTCCTCCAGCACCGTAAGTTCCAGCTTACTGAACACCCGCAGCTTTTGTTTCTTTTAAAGCTGAGCTTTTGTAATTGAGAAAAAAAAAAATCTGGGTGTATTTTGGATAGTTTCCCCTGTTTCCACTTCCATTTTTCCCCGAGTTTGTAGCTATTGACAAAAGCAGCTCTGGACATAGCCGCTGCACTCTGCCGCGGGGCGGATGCCGGGGCCGAGGGGCACGCGTGGTGCCGTGGTCTGCCCTGCGAGTCCCCACGGTGGGACAGCACATGGGACTGGGGGGGAACGTCCCCGGCTCTGGCCGCTCACTGCCCCCCCAGATCCACCTCCAGTTGCCGCTGAGCTGGAGAAAGGCTTTGATCTGCGGTGCCAGGCCAGCACCACCACCCCATCTTGTAAAGCCCCCGACTCCTGACGCACGGAGTGTGGCAGGGAAACACAGGCAAGGTTTTGGGTTAAATGTTGAGCTGACAAAGATGTCGCTAAGCTCCAAAGCCCAGCCCGAGCGTGCACTTCCACAGATTTTGATACTGCAGCGTGTCAGCAGCTGTGGAGATTGAGTGATTAGGCTGGGGACACGGATACTTGTCTGCAGTTCATTTAAGCTTTGCCACCGTCTGCCTGCTTGTCAGCGGAGGTTTAGGGCCGCGGCGAGGGGGCAAGCACGCATGCGTGAGCGTGCACACCTCCATGCATGAGCATGCACACCTCCGTGCACGAGCGTGCACACCTCCGTGCAGGCCCATGCACACCCCTGTGTGTGTCCGTGCCCTGCATCCTGGCGCTGACTCCGGAGCAGCTTTGGCTTCCTCGCGTTTGGGTGACAATTTACAGCCGCCCGTGACCCCGGCCACGGTGCTGCCAAACACTCTGTCCAGCCAGCGCTGCCTGGACCATGACTGTGGCCCATAAATGTGATTTATAGGCAGCCGTTAGGGAGAGACACTGCCTCTCGCATCAACTCATTGCACCAGATGGACTGTCTGCTACTTCAGCGACGGGCTCGGGTGGCAGTCGGGTGACCAGGGCACTGCCCACCTCCCTCGACTTCCTAACTAGCTGGTTAGAGGGGGTTTGCCACCTGTCAAGAGGAGCCTGAGTTTTATAAATAGGTTTCTGCTCTTGGGTATTTAAAAATACAAAGCATTCAGCTGCAAGATAAAGAACGGTCTGAGGAGAAACAGCCACTTTACTTGAGAATAAATAAATTAAAAATTCATTTTGCTTCCCACCCCGGTGACACCGGGGCAGCAGGAGAGCCGGGGACAGCCGCGGCAGAGGGGCTTTCGCAGCCGCGCGGGCACCATCCCACCTTGCAGCTGCCCGTGCCAAGAGGGGCCGCGCTGCCTGGCGGGGGTGAGACAGCTGCCGGCGTGGCACCGCGGGGACCCCCGGCAGGGCCAGCGCCTCCTGCTCGCTGCCTTCGGGCCGCGATTACATTTTCCCCATCGCTCGGCTGCCTTGGGCGTCTGCCCACGTCCAACGGCGCAGGCGTCGGGGCGCTTTCGGGTGAGCCTCTCGGCAGGACGGAGCCGGCGCGGTGACGAGCTGGAGAGCGGCCGCCCCTCCCAGCGCAGGACGGCAGCCCCGAGAAATACAAATATGTAAAATAATGTTTTCCCCAGCTACAGTTTTCATACTCCAGCGTGGAGAAATGGCCTGCTCATCCAGCAACCGTAGAAAATCTCAATTTCCCACATAAAAATATTAGTGCCTGGCTTAAAATATTAACATGTGGATCGCATTGCCCTCAGAAGCTGTGGGATCGGAGTTTAGCATCAGCAGTTAGACACAGATATGGAATTAAAAATGTAAGCAGTGGCTTTTCAGGCCTTATTACTGCAGCGGGGAGGCCCCGCAGGACGGGTGGCGGACGGAGGGAGGGAGGAGTGCGACGCGGGGCTGGGGTTTCATGCTACGGTTTTCCTCTCCCGCTGCCGTTCCCCGGGGCTGAGCGGAGCTGCTGCAGCCCCATGGTCAGGGGGCTGCTCCCACCTAACACTCCCAAGGTTACCCCCTGCTCAGCCTCTCACCCTCCGCCAGGCCAGCCGGGTTTGCATTAAGCAGCATAAGCCGTCTTGGGGCAGTGGGAGCTTACGACGAAGGTGTAGGAGATGAGGGTGCAGGGCATGGCCGGGCTGGTGGGGTGCTGGCTCGGTGTGGCCAGAGGTGCCACCCGGGCACATCCCCATCCCTCCTGCTCCAGCGCCCAGGGGTGACACCCCGCGCTCTAGGGTGGCTCTAAGGAGATAACCAGCTTTGGCCTGAAGTAAGTGGCCACTTTGCAAAGGGCTGGGCAGGGGGCACGTGTGCCCCTGCACCCCCGGGATGTTCCCGTCCTGCCGCCCGTGTGGGAGGGCGTGGGCTGCATCCATCCCCATGCCATCGCATGGGGACCCAGCCCTGGACCTGCTGAGGCCTCTAGGGGCTACTGTAATACAAATAATGAATAATTACAATGATATTAAACTGGTAAATGACAGATATTCTGCAACCCTGCACATAACGACACATGTAAAACTCCTCCGGAATAGAGAGACCTCTTTCCCTGAAGGTCTGGGCTCGGCTGATCTCAGACGCCGGCTGTGCGCACACATCGGCACCCACAAACGCGCCGGAGCCAGGCCGGCGGGCGCTCGAGCGTGGCCACTGCCGAGCTGCCCGGGGAAGTTGGGAAGAGCAGAGTTTGGCAGAAGGTTAGCGTCGGAAACAAAAAAACTGGACTAAATTATTATTCCACCCATAGCCTTCACAAGGAAAATAGAAGCAGCAGATTGAGGCCTGTTTTCATATTTGATAGGGAACCAGATAAATGGCAGGCAGCTTGCTCTGATAAGGCCTTGCTCTGGGCATAACCTCTTTCTCTGAAAGCCTCTTACTATGCATAGAGTCAGGCTATCTGTGCAGCTGCACCTTGACACAAATATATCTGCACCCAAGATGAACCAATTCCCCCAGAAATTACAGGAGTGGGATTGCATCTGGGGAAGGGGCCGCAGTCACCGCTTTGCCGCCTTCTTTTTTTAACGATACTTTTTTTCCCCCGAAGTAGCTTCTCAAACAAACATTTCTCCCTTCTCCCTCTGCATCGCTCTGTCCCTCGTGCCAGCAAAGAGCAGAGAGGGCGATGGGGATGCAGAGCTGGGTGCCGGGTGCCAGAGCTGGGTGCTCCCCTCGACACCGGGGCTGGCAGCCACCGCAATGTGCGCCCGTGCCCCTTTGCAGGAAAAGAGGTTTAACCCTCCTGAGCAATCTCACGCTTGGAAATCACCCCCAAATGTTCCTTATTTCAGGGGGGAGCCGCAGCCGAGGTGACATCAATATAACCTGGGAGTTCCCAGGCTTTTAGAGGACACAAACAAACGCGTGATGCTGTACAACATCACCCTGCCCACCACCCCACCTCGGGTGCTTCCGTACCTCCCTGTGTGACCACGGAGCTCCTTTTCAGTGGCGCTGGCTCTTACGTACCGAATTACTTTGGGAAATGGGTCTTGGCTCCAAAGGCATCAGGGCCAGATTTTCTAATGGTCCTCATGCAAGACAGAGGCCATTCCCATTAATGTCCACCGACAGCGAGTCGCCTTAACGTCCTCTGAGTCTGACAACTTCCCTCTGCTGCGCTTTAGGAGCCAGAGCAAATGTGTTTTGGTAAATGTGACTGACAGTGGGGAACGAAAGCCGGGCTGGGGCAAAGGGACCCCAGGATCAGGAATTACGAGGCAGAAAAGGCTTTTCCCATCTCTGCGAGCAGAGCCTCTGCCTGCCAGCAGAAGAAGAAACATCCTGAGCACCACCAGTTCCCCAAGGAACCAGAGGAAACCAAACCAAAAGTTGGTTACAAAGATTTGGGAGAAAAGGAGGAGCGATATCTGAGGAAATGGCCATGCTAACTGGGTATTGAGCATTTTATGACCAAACTCATATTAATTTCCAGCCGTTAATGGACACAAGTAATGTCTCTGCTACCAACACTACTATTTTTTTTTTTTTTTAACCAGAAGGGACTGTAAATTAGTTTCCCAGCTGCACGGCCACTTTAAAGACTTTATCCTAATGTTCTGTTTTGCGGTGACATGAGCTCTATCATCATAAGAAGAACAAATCAGCAATTAGTCTGCGAGAGGCATCGCCACGGAGGTAGAACAGCCCCTGGTCAGAGGAAGAGGGAATCCTTTACAATGAAAGGCCCCCAGGAGAGTCGGGACCTGGACCTCATGACGATGATTGATGCTGGCACTGCAGAGACACACCACACCTCCCCAGAAAATTAAAAGCCTATTTGGTACGGTACTAACAACACATCACATTGATATTGTCTCATTACCCATCAGCACAGGGTCCTCGTCTTCCCATTTGTATGGTATTAGGGGAAAAAACCCACAGGACAAGCACTTTTCCCCTTTTCTCCTCATCCATCCCAGAACATGCTTGGAAAACCTGAAAGTGAAGGTTGAGCAGATTCAAAGCCCTTGTACCCTTCCTTGTACATCAGTATTATTATTACATGGATTTATGTCTCGCCTAAAAGCTGGGGGTCTGCGGGGCTGGACGCTGCCCGTGAGCAGCCGTAGCCCCCGAGGCAGCTCTCGCTCGCCGGAGCCGTGCCTTCTCCAAGCCTGGCACAGGGCGATGCCGGCTCCGCGGCCGCAGATTACAGCTGGCTGTGCCAGCACCAACGCTGAGCACCACATGCCCAAACCACCTCGGGGATTTGCATGTGGCCATATAAAGGAGCCACGCGAGCGGGGAATCGGCTTGTGCTGCAGACGGAGCCGGGGGGAGCGAAGAGGGGGTGCTCGGGGCAGGGATGTGGGGAGATATTTGCAAGAGGGGCAGATTTCATCTGAGCACCGCAGTTGCCGAGGTGCAACCGGCCCTGCTGCCAACTGTGAAGGGCCGTCGGTAGAAAAGTGAAATATTAGAGCTTCGGGGTTTCCCTGCCCCCACTCCTTCCAAACTGGCATCTGTTACGTGTTGGGTTGGAGCAGCAGATGCCTGGTTGCAGCTAATGACAGCACTAGTCTGTTAACAGATGCCACGTATCTAGCAACAGCCTTTGTCTGATCAAAACACCAAGTGCTGATTTAGCTGTAAAGGTAGCGGGGCCAAGGCCTTTACCTCCCCGCAGCCGGATGGGTCCGAGCAGGAGCAGCGTTCTCGGTCCTGTCCCCGGTGCCAGAAGAGACGCAGCTCCAGGGGCTGGCTGGACCGGGGAGCACAAACCTGCTCATCCCACGCAGAGCATGGACTGGGCGACAGTCCAAGATCAGCAGCCCTGGTTTCTGCACAAGCACTTTGCTGGGTGCTGAACCCGGCTGAGGAGCGATGCAGGGAAAGCACCGGCTGTAGCTGCCCTCTTCCCGCTTTCCCTGCCCTGTTCCCTTTGGTGCTCCTGCCAAGGAGCCGGCTGGCAGCCAGCCGTGCGCAGGCAGGAGCGTGCGGGAGTCATGGCCGTGCCAGCTCTTCCCTGCCCCGGCTCTCCCCATCCCACCCAGTGCACCCAGCCCAGCCGCTGGCACGTCCCCGCACCCCGGCTCATCCTTCTGCCGGAGCTGCCATGGGAGGGATGGCATCTCCACCACCGTTAATCTGCCTGAGAGGCTGCTGCCGCCCTCCTTGCCCCAAGCAGCAGAAGGGATGCCCATCTCTGCACAGGACTTCAAGGACAGGGGCTTAAATAAAGCTTCCCTATGGCACCGGGAGCCACCCTCCTTCCGCTGTGGCCGTTGCTTGTTAATTCAGGTCTGGGCAACGTGGTGAGCAGAAAGGGTCGACGTAAGGCGAGATATCTCAAGGGTGCTGGACGTGTGGCCAAAGCACTGGGCTTGCAAACAGGCTGCACGTGGTGTATCACTGCTGCCCGGGAGCTTGCCGGGCTCCCGTAAAGCTCCACAGGCATTAACTGAAGGGAGCAAAGGCCCAATCCTGCGCCCGTGGGAGTCCTGAGGGCTGCGAACGGCTCCAGATCGGGTCCCGAGGGCACGAGTGCAGACGCTCATTTTTCAAGGCTCACTCCGTCAGCTTTCCCATTTACATTTCCCCAGCCCCACCAGAGATTAGGCCACATTAAACATCAAGGGGTCCGTTCTCCTGCCCACGGGCTTCTGCCTCTCCCAGTGACATTAATAGCAGTGACAAGCCTGTATGCAGAGCAGAGGAGACCCCTAATTGCTGAACAAATTACATGTTTAAAATCAAACCTGTCTCTGGGAACAAGGAAAACACAGCACTACTCACAACGGAGAACTTCTGTGCTGCTTCGGAAAATATTTAAATAACACGATTAATCCCCTTCCCTTCAAATTAGTTAATAAAAATTGATTTCTCTTGGTGCTGAATACCTGTTTTCACAAAAGCTACCTTTTAGGGGTACTTGCAACCTCCTAATACAAATGAAGCTTAAGGCCTGGTCAGGTTTTCTGGGGTCTTTCTATGCAAAGATGAAAGCTTGTCCTCCCCGGGGTGCCCGTGCTCTCCACGGAGAGCCTGGTGCTTTGCACAGGGCATTGCACATTATTTCTAAGAAGAGGCAAGGAATCTGGATGTAGATCTCAAAAGCGCTCGATCTGAAGGTCAGCAGTGATGCAGACCTGCTCCGGCGTCTGCAGCACTCTCCTCCCAGGACACCCTTCCAGCCGCTCTCCCATTGCACAGACAGGGAAGCCGAGGCCGAAAGCAGCCCCTTCCACCACCCACCCACCACTGAGCAGCCTTCCCCCCCTCTACATTTCTATTTCCTTGGACTTATCGCCCTGCCACACTAGATAGGCAAGGACAATACGGTGAAGAACCAAATGAAGAGAGTTTTTAACCAACACACAGAAGCCTAAAGGATAATTAAATGACAAGACTTATCAGCCCCCACGGGGCATTTCCATTGTATAACAGATTAAAAAATGTTTCCTTTCCAAAGAAAAAACAGTCGCTGATCTACCTTTCGCTGAATCTATTAGACAACTCATCTGAAACAAGTTTCACATTTTTTAATTCGACCAGCTGATCCAATCCCCTCCTTTTGATTTCCCCAGATGGCAGGAGCAGCTGGAATGGAAAATCCTTCCCCGCCAGCACCGCAGCATCACCTGGCCGTCAACAGATCGACGTGCTCGGCGCTTCGCCTGGTCCGAACTGGGAGGGGAGCGGCAAAGAGAGCGCTGTGAACGGTTCAAAATGTTTTGGTCTTAAGCAATCAAACAAACAAAACACCCTCTTGCATTTTCAGGAGGCTTTAAACAACACAGATACATGCTACAACAGCTACATACTCGTAGAGGCAAGCTAACGGCATGGGGCTGCGTGCACAAGGAGGGAATTTGGCTCAGCGTTGTATTAAACAAAGTTAGACCAGAAAGAGGAGTCAAAATGTCTCCACTAAAAGTTCTTCTATGGCGATACACTTTTTTTTTGCTAAAAGGATCTGCTTTCTGCAGAGCGTTTGCATTTACTGTGAAGAGACGCCTAGACACGACAGCAAACAGCCTGGCCACTGCCCAGCCCTTGCCATCACCTCGGACTGAGCTGATTAAAGAAAAAAAATGAAAACAGCATCAACGTTTTCCGTGGCAAAGGCGGCATTTCGGCATGCCCCGGCACAGCAGCCCGAAGCTGGTGCTAGCGCCCATGCGCTGCTTTGGGCCCCCCCGCCCCGTGCACCGCCGGGCGCCGCGTATGCAATCAACTGTTTACTCGGCATCGGCTATAAATGTGCATTTAATTGGGCACCTTTGCTCCCTCTCCCCCCTCTCCTTCTCCGAGGGCCGTCTGAATGCGAGGGGGAACAGCCTCCGATTCATCCGCCACCACGCCGGGGTCCCCCCTCCCCTCTCCCTGGGACCCACAAAAGAGAGGTCGCTCCCATGTCAAGTGGGGTGTGGAGACCAGCTGAGGAGCTCGAGAGCTGAATTGTGCCAATTTGTGCAGCCAGCACCCGCTGAAAAAACTCCCGATCGGGAGGCATGAGCCGGCATATGGTGCCTCACTCAAGAGGCTGTCATTCAGGGGACCGGCAAGTGATGGCTCTCTCACCCTCCCTTTATGGCCTTGCTGCTCCCCTCCCGCGGGCCTGCGGAGGGGCCGGGGGCCGGGGAGGGCGAGGACGAGAGGGGCATGGCATCCCCTCTGCAGCTCCATCTGCACGCCCAGCCAACCGAGCATGGCCGCTCTTTCTTTATCCCGCTCCTCTCCTCCGAATTTCTCCGATGGCCCGGTGAATTAACTGCTCCTGTCTTTGCAGGGATGCGTGTTTGGGCTCAATTTCATGCCGGTTAATTCAAATTCTGTGAGAGCGGCTGCAGACCGTCCCCGGCTGCCTTTCCCCTCTGGTGCTCCTTGATTTCCGAAGCCCTCTCCCGTCTCGGCGGGCAGCCCTCCTTCTCCCTCCAGCCCACCCTTTAGCCAGGGCTTGTTCCCGTCCTCAAAGCTGCCCTTTTACAAGTAGAAAAGCTGTTGGCATGAAAGAACTATGAAGAGCCACCACTTAAAGCCCCTTTCAGGAGCAGAAGGTTTTCAGCTCTCAAAGAAAGAGGTTTTTTGTTCTGGCTTTGATGTTTCTGGGGTCTGGGACTCTCCGCTCTTTTCTCCTCGATCCCGAGCAGGCAGATATAATCACCCTCCTCCTTCCCTTCTTCTATTCATCGGTGCATTTTAAATAAAGTAACAACACAATCCCCAATTTGGGAACCAACCTCAAATTAGTGCCTGCATCGCTTTCGCTGGGGAGATTTAATCAGGTAGTTAAGACCCCGTTTTGTGAGAGGCTGCAGCGCTTCGCGGGGGTTTTGAAGCCCCCAGCGGTCAGCGCGGGGCGGGAGGAGGGGAGAGCTCCGGCCACGTCCCCCGGCAGACCCCAGCACTCCAGGCTCCAACAGCTCCTGGTTATCT